>NW_028279552.1:0-238271 GCF_059751315.1 Micrasema longulum | reverse complement strand
TACCTGACAGTAGCTACCGAGTGGAAAACACTCGTCCAAGCTTTCAAGTCCAAGGTTCAAGTCCAAGGTTCTATTTCACACACGCATTTCTGAATTATTCATCCATCTGAATACAATGACGTTAAAAAATATTAACTCGTTATTTTAAAACCCAAGCATTTTGTTTTTTTTATAAGAAACTTTTTTTAACATTTTAAACGATTCATTTTTTCTCGTTGCATTTCCCGGCCAACCCCAAGGCAGACGAACCCCGAGCAGACCACCAAAGAGATGGATCGACAGCTGGGAGTCGACCTAGCAGAAATCTTAATCCCTCTTGAAAGACATGCCACAAGGCCTACTCCGAGAAGAAGAATCGTTTCTTCGCTCCAGACGGCAGAGAAAAGCACCTTAAATATATGCAGTATCTGCTCCCGAAGTACTAGACTCCTTTTCTTAAAATAACTTTTATTTTTAGTCACTTATCATACGGAGAGCAAGGGGTTAAATTGTAAAACTAATTTCAGTATGTATTTTGATAAAATAATAATAATAGTATATAAATTTGTACTTATCAATCCGTGCTATATGTAAAGTGCTTATGAAATCGACTGAAAAATTGTTTTCTTGGTCGTTAATCATTGAGGTCAGGAGCTTGCTTCGAATACAGTTATGTAAAATGTCTATACCTTAGAGGCAGACGGATGCAAATCCAAACGTCAAATGTTCAACAAAAGCCTAAAGAATCTACTTTCTCTAAGTAATTTCTAATCATTTATCTTATTCTTCACGTGTCATGTCGGGTCTCCCCGACATTGACGATCACTTGGGAGAAAGCTTCTCTATCCTGAGCAGTGCGAAACAGCTCCTCTGCAGTTCTAATCCCGGTCCATGCTCGGATGTTTCGAAGCCAGGAAAGATGTTTTCTTCCGACCCCTCTACGTTCCTCGATCTTCCCCTTCATGACAAGCTGAAGTATGACATATTTATCACCTCTCAACACATGGCCGAAATATGAAATCTTACGGAGCTTAACAGTGGTGAATAGTTCGATATTAGTATTGGCTCTACGTCATACTTCATCGTTGGTTATCATATCGGTCCAAGATATTCTTAACATTCTACAGTGGATCCACATTTCAAATGCTTCAAGGCGGTTTATAATATTAACTTTTAGAGTCCACGCCTCTACACCGTACAGTAAGACATACTATATACAGCATTTGACCATTCGTTGTCTCAGCTTAAGGTTTATTTTATCGTCACAAAGAAGATTTTAATTTTGTTAAATCCTGTTCGGACTGCTTCTATTCTGCATTTTATCTCAATGTAGAGGTCTAGATTTTCTGTGATGATACTGCTTAAGTACCTAAACTGTTTCACTCTCTCAATATTGATACCTTTGAGTGGGAGATTTACATTTAGATGATTCTCTCGGCTAAAAACCATAATAGGTCTTGTATATTATCTGCAATTAGAACGGTGTCATCTGCATATCTTATATTATCAATAGCTACGCCGTTTACCTTCACACCGAGATTTGTACCAATCAGATCTTTTTTGAAGACCAAGTCAGAGTACATGTTAAACAAAGTAGTCAAGAGAACACAACCCTGTCGGACCCTTTGCTGAATGGGAATACCTTGTGAAGTATTTCCATTTTCCAATTTAATAATAGCCCTCTGATCCCAATACAGGTTTTTTATTATTCTCACATCCTTTTCGTCTATACCGCAGCTTAGTAGCATTTTTATCAAATCTGAGTGTTTTACTCTGTCAAATGCTTTTTCGTAATCAATAAAACAAGCGTAGATGTCTTTTCTTACGTGTCTTACTTCATATGTGTCCTTACTTCATATGTGTCCTTACTTCATATGTGTCCTTACTTCATATGTGTCTAGTATAAGAGATTTAGGTTTTATACTTGACACTAAACATTGTTTTACAATTCGAATTGATCATTTTATCAATAAATTCTTAAGGCTGTAGTCTGGTAAAACAAACGCAAAATAAGGAAATCATACGATTTTGCCATTTTAAAATGAATGTTTTTTTCTTAATCGCGAAATAATAAAAAAATGAAAAAACTTAAAAAATTAGATAAGACAGATATTTTTTCAAGGTATTTCTGTTAAAAAATATACTTAAAAGTTTCATGTTACTAAAATATAATTACTTTTAAACCAGCAGATTACGCCATTTCAAATTTAGACTAAACTTACCTGGGAACGGTATCTGGGATCTCAATAAAGACTAAATATTGAACTCAAATTTGTTGTAATAATTTAAGGATTAATAAGTTGAACATGAAAGTAGCCGAAGCCAAATTTTAATTTTTTGATTTTGAAAAGAAATACAAGCATTTTAAATCACATACATCTTCGTGACATTTTCTTTTATCTCTACGTAAAAGTATGCCTTCGGTAATACTTTAGATGTGCTATCGGTAATACTTTTAAAAAAAAAATTGAAATATTTTAGTTGAAACCTTTTTTTATAGGGTAGTTTTCTCGTTTTTTTAAACAGATGATAATTCTGGTTGTAATATTTAATTTAAAAAAACATCTTATTTACGTTTTTATGACCTTCATACCTGCCCTTACCGAAAACTTATTAGTATTTATATCATTAGTTTCTTTTACTATGTTTTTTTTAGAAAAATATTTGATTTCATCGAGTTTATTTCTGATAATTCGTTACATGAATATAAAAAGTCGTGTACGTATTAACAATATAATAACCCTGGTAAAAAAATGTATGTTAGCTATTTATGTAGTTCATATTATTCATATTTAAATTATTTACTTTGTGGTTAAACATTTTACTAAATGTAATTAAATATTTGTATAAAACCACTTACCGACTTTTCTATGTCTACCGGTTTCGAAACGTACCCGTCTTTTCGCCAGGACACCAATTAAACCAACATGCAATGCATTTGTGCAACAACTATGGTGAATGTGTATAGTGGCTTCTGCAAATTGTTTTAATTGGTGTCTTGTATACCGGTAGATATAAAAAAGTCAGCATATGGTACGAATATTAAATAAAATTTTATATTTAGTTCATATTTGTATTTTGTTATTACTCCTAATGATGACTACTTTGTCCATGCTTTATCATATACTAACGTTTCCGCACTTTTCCGTTCCTCCAGCTGTTTCGGATGTTCCCTGGCCTTTAATTAAAGCCTACTTAGCCTTAAATTCACCCTTACTCTCACCCCCGACAAATTAACAAACTGTAAACAATAACAATCCCTTTGTTTTCTGCCCGAAGCTTTTCTGCTTTATCATAAATGAGATCGCGGTGTAAATACTTGAGTTACACAGCAGTTTATCGTCTCTGATTTACTTGAACATTTTTTTTTGTTTTCGTTCTTAAACTTACCTCTCAAAATATTATTTATTAACTTTGCCATATATCTTTTTTTTTACGTAGTCACAGGGCTTTTTGGCTCTGCCCGTGTCAAGCCATAATAATTGCAGGGAAAAAATATAGTAAATAATTCAAATAATGAATGACATTATTTATTGTTTCAGCATTTACTTGGTGGATAAACATTTTGAATTATTTGAAATTAAACACTTTACAATTTTTACCACATAAGAGTTTAATATATTAAAACACAAATAGTTTCATGTATTCTGAATAATAACTCATAATCAGGTTTAAATATAAACTCTTAGTTTGTGTGTGTAAGTCTTAGTAATGTGTGGTAAAACGATGTATGATAGGTGTACAAATGTCGTGATCCGTGAACTGTGTAAGGCTGAGATATGCATTATCAATAGAATCGAAAAAAGGGGTGCTGCGTTGGTTTGGACATGTAGAACGAATGGACGGCGAAAGAACGGCTAAAAGAATCTACGGTGTGAATGTTAATGGATAAAGAAAACGAGGAAGACAGAGAAAGACATGGCACGATCAAGTCCATCAAATACTTGAAAATGGACATGTCAAGAGTAGGAATTATCTGCGTGCGTGCATGAGAAGATGTATGCGTGTAGAGGAAACGAGGTCTGTATCCAAAGACAGAGTAATATGGCGTTCTATCCTCTCTGCCTACCCCTTCAGGGAAAGGGCGTGATGATTTGTTTGTTTATTTGTATATTTACACCTGATGATGGGTTATTCAGAATACCTGAAACTAGCTGTGTTAAATATTTAACACTAGTTCATATATTAAACTCTTATGTGGTAAAAATTTCAAAGTGTTTCATTTGAAATAAATTAAAGAATTGCATATTATACTTAACAATATTAAGAGAACAATTCCAAAAATTCACATAAAATACTTTAAAAATTCAAAAATAAATATTGTTCTACATAGTTACAAGTAACAAACATAATCCAGTAAACAAAATAATGAAAGCATTACATTAAAATAATTAAAAAATAAGACGTTAATTTAAAAAAATATAAAAAAAACACTGTAATGTAATACACTGTGATTTTTATTAATTGGAATTTCACCTAATTTTTTTCCTATCTGAGGACTGCACCAGATGCAAAAGATTAATTGTGCAATAACTTTTATGCAATAAATGGTCAACGTACTCACGCTTTACTAAGGGCACTATTGGATACGAATAAGGATCGACATTACTGTTTAGCGAGATCCTTGGCAGAAAGGAAAAGAATCCGAAATTGGTTCTAAAATTGCCCACAGCAAAGAAAGCATTGGTTCGCAAGTTACGGTGAGGTACATTAAGATTAATATTAGCAAGGATATCGCGGGGTTCTATAGTTACGTATTTTTATTATTATAACTAAAATAATATTTAACCAGCCAAAACTCTTCAAAAGTCTAAACTGAAAATGTAAAAGTATTTTAGACGATCATAATAATTTATTAAAAAACTTTTTTTTTTTCGTTGAACCGATTAAATCCGCATTATATGAATATTATAATTAGTTTCTTGTATATGGCATAACAAAATCTAAAAAATACTTGAAAATGTTTCTGTGAAAAGTCGTATGAATCGGCGTGCATGCTTAAAAAGATACATGAATGTCGAATAAGCTAATGCATATATATACATATTTGTTTTTTTTTTAAACAATTTTTTTTTTTACATGTGCTTTGATATTGGATTATTAAGGTAAAGGCTACAACCCGTTTCTGTTCGCGCTACGTACGCACTCTAGTTCACATTGCACGGCGTCATAATTCCGAACATTAAAACACGCTGTCGCCCCATCATTACGTTCATAATCACGTCGGTATAATGTTATTTACACTTGAGGGCGGGAAGCAATCTAGCGAGGGGTGTAGCCAGAATTCAGTTTTCCGACGCTTTAGTCTTACGAAGTTCTATCGCTTCTCAAAATTTATATAAAGCACTAAATTGTATTTTATTATTAAAAATGCCATGATTTTGAAAGACGTATATATTTTATTTTTATCTTCAGCGTTAACCATTTTTCGTTATGTGAAATCTAAAAAAAGGTGACTCTTGAGTTTTTCCTTATTTTATACCTACTGTCGGTATAAATGCCTAAAAATAATTTATTTTCATTATTTAAAATAGTTGCATAACACAATATAAAAATTGAACAATATAGTTTCTATTCCGATATAAAACTGGTTTTTAAAAATTAGAGTTAAAAGGCTTGTGGTGTACGTATCGAAAAGCACAAGTTAACCTATCTCCATAAAAACAAGAAATATTAGTTTGTAAATAATATTATTTCTTTCACTAAATGATTTTTTTAGTATGGTAAATTAAATCTAAATCCATTTTTTTTTTTAATATTTTAAATTCAGAATATTTACAAAAAATCTGTTTTGTTGTTTTGTCCATCGACCGGATGTAAACAAATAGTAAAACCATTATTATCAGCAATGTTTCTGTTCGATCTTGCCATAAATTGAACTCGGTATCTTACACATGGTTGACGAACGCGCCAACCACCAAACCACGAGGCGAACTTATCTCCATATTCTTAGGATTTTTACTTGAAGGCATCTTGTCAAAAACACTCGTCCGGGATGCTAGTTCAAATTCACACAAGACACACTACATGAACTGTAGGTACTGTACATCTACCTAGATGCGAACACTTTTATTAGATATTTGTTTTAAACTACTTTTTTCTTTGATTTGCTTCTACTTTTGTGATTTTTTACTACACCACTGTCCGTCCATCTTGTTTCGCCTGAAAAACATGTAATGTTTTTCAAAATACTCTGGTTATGGCTTTGCATAGCACTCAACTTGGCACAAAAAAGGATAAAGCATTCGTTTGTGTGGAAATGGATTTCTGAGTCATCCTCGTTCGTTTGCCGGTGAGTGGAGAAAGGACAGAGGGATTCTGAGTGAAGCAGCATCAGGGGAAAGAGAATAGCAGGAGAAGAGGGATGAAACGAAAATTTCAAGGGCATAATTTATTTCTGCTATAATTGCTTTTGCCAAGTCATTACAGGCCGAACTGAACTCCATTGGAAGATTTTCCCTTTTCATTTTCATAATATCTTTCGTATTTTGTTTTAATTTATTTCAATTTTTTTCAACTGAAAAATGTACAAATCAATTAAGATTTATTTATTTACAAGATAAAAGTGCTACGTCGGTTTGGACACGTAGAGAAAAAACGAGAATGACCGAAAAAGGCTGGCAGGAGGAAATATAACAAATATTTTGGATGTTTGTAGCTCTAACTTTGTAGTTCATTGTAATATAATATAAAGGAATAAATAAAATTACTTTGTTTTATGAACCACTTTTTTATTGTAACCCAGTTATTATATAACCCTGAAGAGGGCAACGTGAGTTGCCAAAACTTGTCGGTTGTGACAATAAAAAAGTGGTCCATAAAACAAAGCAATTTTAATTATTTTTTTAAAATATAACGAACACGTAAAGAATAAGTCAAACTTCGGAATAATCGGCGTGCGTGCGTAAGAATATGTATGAATGAAGAAGAAGCGAGGTATGTATGCAAAGACATAGTAATATAGCTTTCTATTTTATTTATTTTATTTTATTTTTGCACCACAGCAGGCCAGGAGGCCCAATTATAGTTGTGAGATACATCACAGAACACCCAGGCTTGAGAAAAATCACAATTTATTTTTGTGTTAAAATTTTTGGAATCGAACCCGGAACCTTCCATGTGTGAGTCAAGCATCTTGACCACAACACCACGGAGGCCGTCTTTATCCTCTCCGCCTACCTCCCCACGGTCGAACGGCGCGATGGTTCGTTTTTTATTATTATTATGAATAACTTAAATAGCGCCATTTTCGTAATATAATACGTCAAGGGCGCTTTTCAGTGGTTATATATAGAAATCAATTTAAGATCTACTTTTTGAATTTGTAATTTAAGAAAAACAATGTACTTGGCCATCACATGATAAGGATTTATTTAAATAATTTAGAGAACAAGTTAGTTTTGAGTTCTTTTTCGAAAAATCACTTCACTCTCACAGTTTCGCACCTCTGCTGGGAAAGCATTTTATGCCATAGGGCCTGCGACCGCAAATGCGCGATTGCTAATTTAGTGCGCTGTTTGCGTAGAGGTATAATAACTTCTCCTCTCGACGTAGATGTAGCTGATCTAAGCGTAAGACGTCTGTCAGCTAGTTTATCTGGAATGCAGAGTTTCCTTGGATATTCTGGAGCAGAGTTGTGCAGTGACTTATACATAAGCCAACAGAGTTTGTATTCCACCCTCTGTGGAAAACGTAGCCAGTGTAATACCCTAAGTAGTGGAGTGATATGACTGAGCTTAGAGATTCCAAAAATAGTCTCGCTGCGGCATTCAATACACACAGTAGGCGAGTCATTTTACATTTTCCATTTTGTTTGTATTATAGTATTATTTGTTTATTTACGTGTTTACATATTTTGTAAATGCTTTTATAATTGATAGGTCGAGTGTTTTCGACTCGATGGCAACTCTCGGGTAAAAATCCTAGAAACGGAAATCAAGTGAAGGTTACGTCCGACTTGTTTAGTGTTTGGCGCGTTCGCTTGCCATATTTAAGGGCCCATGTTCGGTTCCTGGTAGGATGGACGCGAAATATAATTTTTTAACGTGATCAAAGTTCTAATACAGTAACCAATGCGCAATAGGGTGTGGAACAAGAAATTATGATTCAAATTATTTTTTATAGATGTTATTTAAACGAATGTGCATTGAAATGACAATAAAATGAATACAAATGTACATGTTAGAAGAACGACGGAAGATGGGGTATTTGATAGAAACTTAAAAGATATTAAATGATTGATACTATAACTGCCCCCTGCACAAGATGCGTCAATTAAATCCCAACACAAATTTATAGGGTCATAATTGTTAGCTCTGTCGTCCCCAATTCCACCTCAATCCTAAGAAAAACTTCATTTTCAGCAGTTTCAGACTGGAATAAATTGCCAAGTCTGTTGGTCTATTCCATTTTGGTCGACCGGTTTAAGCACCGTTTGAATGTTATTTTGAAGGAAAAAGAACGCTAAAAAAAGGAGTCAATAACAACGTAGGACAATATCGGTAACAGAATTCTTGGTATTTCTTTATATTTCCAGGCCTTTGAAAAATTATCCCCCTTCAACAATAGATGTCGCTAGTCTTCTCCATACTTGCATTATCTGAAAACAATCTAGAAGAATCATCAATAATACCGTCTTGCTTTACGAAATATGCAATAACAACTTAGATTGCTCTCAACTGCTTGAGAAAATTGAAATTCGTAACCCTCAACGAACAATTTGGCTGCAACAATTGTTTCATGTTGGTATTTCAAGCACGAATAATAATAAGAATACATCTTTCCCCAGAATTCTATATAATTAAAACCCGTTTTTTACTGAAATCGATGTATATTTTCTCACTTTAAATAAAATGCCAGAACCCTAATTGAAATAATCATTAAAATATAATCTAACTGTAACCTACCTAATATTTTATTTCTTTGTACACTTTAATATTTTAATTATTTTCTCTTGTGTGAAAGAAGAAAGGAGGGAAGGCTGATCTGGGGTTACTCCGTATGGAATCGCCGGCGAAAGGATTTTTAAGTCCGAGTGAACAAAAAAACTTTTTCTTCTATTTTTTTATTACAGCATTATTATTGTAATATATATTTTTTTTACGTGTGGAATGATGCAGAGTGGCTTTTTAAAGGTGTGCTTTTTTTATTTATTTGACATTGTATTTAGTTATGTATAGAAAACTATAATTGGCCAATAATTTTGTTTTATTTGTAAATATTTTTTTTGTTATAATGGTTGTTGTTTTCTTTCAATAAATAAATAAATAAAAAATATAAATAAATATTAATAAATAAAAATATGTAATTGATAGTGTTTAGTACACGCATTTGTTTTTGCACAAAGCATTTATCGATATTTTTCCTTGCCGATTACCTTTCTTTCAAATTTAAATATATACTGATATAATTAAAATAATTATTATTTTACAATAAAAGTTCTTTAGATATTAAATCGTCATATTTGGTTCAAAAGTATTATAATATTTTGGAAATCGCACAATAACAAAATCTTGTTTTCTGAACATTTCGTTAAATTCTTTTAAGATGAACTTTTTTTATTGTATTAGTAATAATTTACTGTAATTTTCAGTAAGATTTTTGGTTTTATATTTTTCAGTAACAAAAAATGTAATTAAATAAAAAATTTCACCGTGAAAATCACTCGCAAAATATTCAAGCATCATGAATATTCATATTTTATCCCACAATTACAACACCGCGTATTCTAGTGTCACGGGCTGTAACAACAAACAACCTATGTCACGTGACCATCAAGTGATGCACTTCTTAGTTTCTTATAATATAATCATATTTTCACCCTCAAACCCTCTCAACAACTTCATTTTAATGGGAATTCAAGTAGGTTGCATCCCCCATGGTCTGTTAATTGAATGCCATTTTTAATTATGCTAAGAAAGAAACGTACTCTATAGAATAATATATGCAAAATGTATATATAAACTTATTTGATTTATTTATTTATTTAACAGAAACAAACACTTGACAATGATATATGTAATAACATTTAAAAAAATACGGTTTAAAGACAGATCAGCGAAGTTTCTAAATAAAAATCATGCATATTAAATTGTTGTGGCGGCGGCCTCCGTGGTGTAGTGGTCAAGACGCTTGACTCACGCACGGAAGGTTCCGGGTTCGATTCCCGGTGAGAACACAAAAATTAAAAATGTGATTTTTCTCAAGCCTGGGTGCTCTGTGATATAATTCACTACTGTAATTAGGCCTCCTGGCCTGTTGTGGTGCAAAAAAAAAAAAAAAAAAAAAAAAAAAAAAAAAAAAAAAAAAAAAAAAAAAAAAAAAGGGAAGGAAATCAGGGTGTTGTCCAACAAAAGGGTATGTTTGTGTGTATTTGTATGAGAGTAAGTGTAGAAGTGTGTTTGTGTGTATTTGTGTGGGAGTAAGTGTTCAAGTGTGTGTAAGTGTAAGCATCATTAATTAGCAAGTGGGAGCGTATCGCAGTCAGAAAGAATGAGTCTTAATTTATTTTTAAACAATAATATTTTTAAATAAATCAAGTAAATATTTCAATATACTATATGAAAAAAAAAAGCATCATAGTTTGAGCAAGAACGATAGAGGAAAGAATGTTGAGCATAGTTAGTGCTACAGACTAGCAGATGGAATAAATACTTATTTCTTGTCACGCGAAAGGCAATATTAAGATTAATTTTGGAGAGCATTTTAAACGAGTCTACTTTATTATTTAATAATATATATAAATAACATAATTCAGATAAACGAGTAGTGCGTCTATTTTCAAAAGTAAAAAATCAATTTTGCATGACTCCTGGTATTTAATTTATTAAATAATATATTTTATCTTTAAGAAGGCATTAACATAACTTTTAACCTGTCTTTAGCCAGTGTGAAATATTCCCTTCTCATCAATGTTTTCCCTCTCTGTGGCATCAAATTTAAATCTATCTATTTTGATCGAATCTCTCGGAGGTCACAGTATTTATCTAGAATTATTTTTACATATCCAAAACAATAAGTGTTTTTTTATTTATCAGATGGGCCATGCCGGCTATGGCAAAAGCACGATCCCCGAACGTAGTGTTTGGGGAATGCCAGATTTCTACAAGTTTTCTTCTGCCTGATTTAAATGCTGACCTAAGAATACATCTTCTTTGAGATTTATCCCTTATACAGAGGTCCGATAGGTATCTTGGAACCTTTTCATGAAGGTATTTTAATACTGTCCAGCAAAGCTTATATTTAATTCTATCGCGGCTTTTTAACCCGTGCAAATCTCGAAGATGTGATATTTTTTTTTATTACCGTAAGATTCATGCGTTTTACTTTATATCAGATTAAATTCATAAATAAATAATACATTTTTTCTGACCTGTTATCGATTAAAATAAATATCCTCCTAAATAAAATTCCCTCAACTTTGAAACATTAAATTTACAAGTACGCACTATAGTAGCAATTTTATATTGAATTTGAAATCACCCAAATAAATATTCGTGGTTTTGAAGGTCAGTAAATCAACTCCACTTCAGGTAGTAATACTCGCTTGATTTATGTAAATGCCACGTGCCAGACACGTGTCATTCATGTGCTAGTCACGTGTCTATCTAAACCCTCTCACGCGACGAATAAATCAACAATGCGTCTTGTTATGTCACGCAATGTCAAGTATTTTTCTTTACAAATTTAATTCCCAATCAAATGCATGCCGGTTTCATTAACCTACGCCATAAAGCGTCACTTGTACTTTTAACTGTAAAAACAGTTTTTTGTTTACTTTGCCCAGCTGTATGAAACAGTACTTGATTTTCTTGTTACATTACTTTAAAATATTTTATTATTTAATTTTGTTTTTTACATTTATTCTTGAATTGTTTAAACTATCTACTGAATATGTGGTATAATTTTTAGGTTTATTTTTTTTATAAATCTTGGGTAAAAGGAAATTTACATTTAAAAAAATATATAAATATGTATATAATAAGCCAAATATGTTAGTATTATAATTTTCCGTAAAAGGCAGATTTGCCGTTTATGTTAATAATAAAAAAATATATATATCTAAAAAAAAACCTCGTTTTAATAAAATGATACAAACGATTAGGAAAAGAATTAAAATGCCATTGTTGTTTTTATAATTGCATATACATAATATGTGAAGTGGAAATCTTTTTACCAACGTGTATTTAAATTGAAATAAGTTTTTTTTCCCGTATTGAATTTAGCTTGTTTGGCTCGTATGTATTAGGTCCCAGGTCGATTCCTAGCATTGTTAATGTAAAAAAATATTCATTTGAGGGTGTATTATACAACATAATTTATAAAAAATTTCCTTAGGACTGGCTTTTAATGGTGGTAGGTACTGTAACGTTTTCTAATATTTTATTTTTTTTGTTACAGGTAAAAATACTTTAATCACGCTACGGAGTTTTTGCGGTTTGGTAAGTTGAAATATCTTCATGCACGTTTTTGAGAGTGATTTATTTTACCATTGGAACGAAAAGTTTAATGATAGGTAATTACATAAACTTCCGCGTGAATTCACAGTACCGGTAAGCAATTATTCTGTGAATACTCAAACTTATTTAAAAACTATCTACATATTTACCTACTTAACGTCTTTTGAAAATATTTCTTTAAATGATTTTTATTGTACAAATTTGTTTCATTTTTAAACCCCTGTTAAATGTATTATACCAATTCAAAAACTAAAATCTTTCAACACCTTAAACTAATACTTTAAAATATGTTTTCTATAATATAAATTATACATTTATTTAGTTTGTCCTGCAATCATATCCAGGTTTAACGTAATTAAACTGCACCTAATTCTTAAAATCTTGTATGTTTTAAGCGCGTGAGATATCAAATAAAAATATTTTTAAAAGTTTTTGGTCATTTCTGAGTAGGAATATTTTTGATAATTTGCTACAGGCCAATATAACTTATCTACGATGTTCATTTTTTATGTTATTTTGATTGATGAAGTTTTTTGTACGTTTAATTTATTGTAAGTTAAACGCAAGTATACTGTTTTCTCTTTTATTTCTACGGTTAACAAAATAATTCATTAAATAATCCGAAAGATATAAAAAACAAAAGGACTGCACAAAACAACAACAAAATTGGTCGTAAACACCGTTTATTATCTACGATCCGTAATAAACCGCCCAAATTGGCTGTCAATCACCTCATTCCAACTTATTGACAAATATCTTATTGCAAATGTCCCTTGTTAGCTCATCTAGGGAAGTGAAACTGGAACCTTCCCCATTTTTTTACTGCTAGGGGTGCGAAATACCCTCCCCTAATGGGTTATAAATCAAACAGTACCCCGGGGGTAATAAAGCTCCCTAGACGTTTAGATTTCGGGTTATTTTCTTTTCCTTTGAGTATCGGATCGCATTGTACAATACCCATAAATCAACAAATAATATAGGTACCTTTAATCTCGGTGCAATATTGTTTCTATTGTACTTTTTATTTTAAAACCATAATACCCCAAAAAAATAGAAAATACACAGACGTCACTTACAGAAATAGTAAACAGATTTTTTGTTGGTCAATAATCCTAACTGTCTAACAGAAGTTTAGAAGCAAATAGTTACGCAAAATAAATTAGTATTTTAATTTTTTAGGCCGTGTCCGTCTGGGCGAAGAATACAATTAAAGGTTAAAAAAAACTGGTAAATATCCAGAAAAGGTAAATCGAGTTGAGGTTAGTCCGCCTCTTGATCTATTGATCTAAAAAAATGTCCAGATTTAAATAAAATGATTTGCAATATATTTTTTGTTAATATTAAGAAATATTTGCATACTTATGATTTACCTAAATATTTAATTTTGTGGGCCATTTCCATCGAGTTGTAAAAAACTCACTATTAGAAAATGGAAATCAAGTTGGGGTAGAGTGGAATTCGAACTACGGACATTTGAGCCGTGAGTCCAAGGCACTGACCACTGGACCACAACTCGGTGCAATATTATAAAGCGTAATTGTTGGGATAGTGATTTTTTTGTACGTTGTATTTGGGCACATACAAATGGTTTATTTTGCTAATTTATCCTAGATAGTAATTATAAAAGGCATGTTTACGAATCTATCTTTTTTTTTTTAGACGTTTTACTTAATATATAAGTATATATACCTATATAATTTTTAATTTGATTTAATACATAATTTCATTATGGCACAATTAATAATTTTCATGTCCCGACATTTCATGGGACTCTAATGTATATATTTTTTACTCTTGTATTATTTTCATAATTTTATACATACCTTTTTACACCTTTTGCATTTCTATTTTACATAGCTTTTTAGTAAAATATTCAACTTATATTTGAGCACCCGATTACAAATTGCTTGAGAAGGAGTTTATCAAGTCTTGTGTTTTCTTATTTTTTTATGTATTCATATTTATTTATTTATACTTTTACATTGTTTGTATTCTTTTTTTATACATAATAATTTTCCCTCACTGGGGTGTCCCGTGCCGAGGGAAACATTTTACAAAATGTGAAACATGCCTAAGATTAGCTATTTAACAAAGTTAACACAATAATAACAATAAAAAAAACGTAATTCATCTAATCAACCTTATTATTCGTAACATAATAAACAATAAAAAACTGAAATAATCATAAAAAAACAAAACCAATTTATATAGACCAATAGAACAAATTTCATAACCAGTACCCACATTTTACCCATTTGGCTTGATCCAATCATCGATCCGTGTGCAACCCACCTCCACTATCCATTTTTTAATAGCAATTTTATATTGTGAGAACTTACTAATTGTCCTTATGGAAGTAGATTGTACACTTTATCCGAGTAGTAGGCCAATCCTCTTTGACCGAAGGTTGTATTTATTTTTTTATTTTTTTGCAGCATCAGGGTGGAGTATCTAGTAACTCTTGTATTTGCAACGAAAGGTAGAGAATAATGTTTACGTGCGTATAGTAACAAAATTTTTACATAAAGTTGTTTTATAGATTTTACATTAAGATTTCCAAATATACCGAAGGAGCTAGTTCCGATTGGGACTCTTATATGTACCTGTATGTATGTTATTTTAAGTGTTTAAGTATTCTTGTAAAAAAACTTTGTAAATGCGTGTTTTCTGAATAAAGACTTTTAAAAAAAGGGTAATCGTTTGCGCATTTGCCTCTCTTGCTTGAAGTACCTGGGTTAGTTCCTTGCTCGGTCAACGTGAGATTGTTTTAAATGCCTTTTTTAAATACTGCTATAATCCACTGTCCCTGGACTACCACCTGAAGCGTAAAATTGATCATTATAACTTCACTTAACATATGATCGAGAGGTACGTTGCTGCATTTGGAGTTCCAATTTAGTGCCCTATGTTTCACTGGGTACGTATATAGAAACAATGGCGATAAATTATTCAAACTCATATAATTTGTACATTTTCGAGGTTATATATCAGTTTCATTTCATTTGTATCGTATTTGCGTAATTTGTGATTGCCTTTGTAGCAATAAATGTCACTCAACCTAGACAGTGCGGTTTTCTGTTACTTTGCGATTCCAGAACTCCTTACACAGGTATTAATTATAACCATTTACGGTTGGTTGTAGAATGTCAACACCTGTATACTGTACACGAGCGGTAGGGAAGCAGCGAGCAACGCCGTTAAACATTACCGCAAATGAAAGACTTTGAAATAACTAGTTCGGCCATCTTCCTGTCAGGGAAATTCTTCATTGTTCTAAGAACCTAACTGAAACCAATTTAAAATATCATAGCCGTATTTCTTATAATTACGAATTACGAACAATATAATCATTCAAACACACATGCTGTTTACTCTGATCAACAGTTTTAAGCATCTTAGTTGATAAACTTTTATATATTTGAACAGGTTTCAAAAAATTCAAGTAATTAAATTTAACCGAAAATTCGATTTTACTTTATAGATAATTCAATCTTTATGTTCAATAATTGTTACCTATGTTGCATTGCACAAATAAATAGGTTATAATTATTGTTATGTTAATTATCTCCAATTAGGTCAGATATATTGATTGCACCTGGTAGCCTGCATAAATAATTGACATAACTAGAGAGTATCAGGGTAACATAATGAACAGCAGGTAGCCGCACGAGAGGTAACTTATTAATGCCGAGATACTAGAACCAAGCTACCTTCTTATCTAGTATCGTCCCCTGGTAGAAAATAGAGATTTGGGATCGACTTGAAAATTTAATGCAGCAATTTCAATGTCCCTCTCGTGTTTATTTTACTACATAGAATCTTGTTATTTTAACCAATGTTCCTAAATCTTTGTTAGAGAACTGTGCTTGTAATTCAGCAAAATTCCAGAGGCATTGTACTGCAAAGTAGGATAAAAAATGCCATGTAACTAACGTTCGTCCGTATTTTTCGGCGTGTTTTACCGAAAACATTCATACGTACATACTTTTCATTTTAGGAGAACGGCAATAGTACCCGTCAACATGCTTTCTCACTTACATAGCATTTTTGCTCGTAAAAATACGGTAGTTTTCAATAGTACGATTTTATTCTCAGTTAAAAATAATTACCAATGAATAAAACTCAACTCCGAAAATCTACATTCGACAAATTTCGCTCTACAAAGTTCGAAAAGTATTTTATTCGATCCGTGCACGATAAACTACCCAGTAAAATAAATATAAAAAACCGTGAACCTATTTAAAGCCGTTAAATACAACTTGATATTTTCAAAATAACGTAAATTATCGTTTTTTTTTACACTAGTTTCCCCATACAGGGCTGTTACTACCGCGTGTCATTATTATTTTTGTGGATAATTTATATAGCACCTATTTTGTAATATAATACCTTAAAAGGGCTTTAAATAATTGATTCCAAACAATCTTGAATGAAATTTTACTTCAAATTAATATTTATTTATTGTTACCTCTATCAAATCTTCTGCTAATTATTCTGAAGTGGTTGGCGCATTCGCCTACCATACTTGAGATCCTGCATTTCGTTCTTTGTAAGTTAAAAATGTTTCAAAGGTGGTTTTGCATTGTTATATTTATTTTTTCCTGGACTGGCACTTAAATCAACTACAGTAATCTCCCCAATGCGCAATAAACTAAAAACTATGAAAACTCATATTATATCAGTAAATAAATTCAAAAATAATCTAAAGAATTTTTTTAAACCCGAGTAAAAACAGCATTCTATTTAATTAGTATTACTGTATTTTTATTTTTTGTTTTTATTTTTATTTCATATATTTTTTTCTCATGTATATTCGAAAATTTATAACTTCAAATTACTAAATAATTATCACAGTGTAAATCACTCTCAAAACACAAGATCAAGTATTTTTTAAGGAAATTTATAACATAAAAAAATTATAAAAGTAGATTGTAATAGAAAAAAAAAACATTTGTCATTTATGTACTTATATTGATTAATAAAAACATTTAATATATTCTCCACTTTCCTAAAAACGGTTTACTTTTACTGACGTCAAGAGAACGATTACGACAACGAAACCGTTGGTTAGTTTAATGATGTTTTAATGGCATGAAATCGTCTTAAAAAAACACATAACACTTATTTAATCGTTATGGTCATTTGAGGTTTTTTACCTAAAATATGTATATCATCAAGGAAGTAAAAATCGGAGTCTATTAATTAAATTGATATAAAAAATACAAATTATACATATCATTAGCGTTCTTGAGTTATTATAAATATACATTACCTATGACCTATTCTTCGTATACCTGCGGTGCTATTCTGAACCGCTCTCGCGACCGTAGAAAACACTTTTATCTTGTGTATTTACATACAAAATACGCGAGATACAAGTGTTTTCTACGGAATATGACCCCTAGGCGCATAATAAGTATCTACAGTTATGTGTTGCAGGTACTCACACTTCAAAATATTTTTGTCATTTTTTAAGAATTTATTGTTTGTAGAGAAAACACGTAAAGGATAATAAAACATGCTCAAATTTGAGGTATCATTTTGAATTTGAAATAAAATACATGAATGGTGTGAGTTTTATTTTAAATTAATTGACATTGGTTCCTGTTGAAAATGTAAAAGAATATCGTCGAAGTGACCCCCTCTGCTAGCTCGGCAGGCTTTCAATCTTTTACCAAAATTTTCAATAAATTTTTCGCATAGTTGTGGTTCAATTAGTAATCTTTATACAGTTGCATTACCATTTTCATTTTCGAAAAAATATGAAGCAATTCGACACCGGACCAAAATCCACACCAAACTGTTACATTTTTTGGTTTCATTGGGTTTTCAAACAATTTTTTAGTATTTTTTTCACCCCAAGCGCGACAGTTTTGTTTGTTAACATAGCCGCCAATTTCAACATGTCTTTTATCGGTGAAGACAATTTCGTTGAAAAAATCTAATTTTCTTCTCGTTTTTCTATGGCCCAATTAACGAGTTTCCGGCGTAATGCGTGTTCAGTTAGCTTAAATTCTTGTGTTTAATATGTGTTGGAGGCCTTTAAATGAAAATCTTTGTGTAGAATATTAAACAAAGTTGTTGGTTTTAGATTTAATTGTTGTGAACGACAACGAATTGATGTACTTGGCTCTTCAGTAACACTTGGGCTAACAGCTGCAATATTTTCGCTTGCACGACCACTACGATAATAATTTCTGCTTTTCTGATCTTGAACAACTTTCTTCAAAATTTTTAACGGCAAATTTAATAGCAGAGTTTGTCGAAGTATTTTCTCTACTGTATTTCGAACGGAATTTTCTTCCAACTTCTGAAAAACATACGCCATATTTAAAATAAGTTTGAATAATGAAAACACGTTGTACAATCGTGTAGCAATCCATTTTAACCAACCGGAATTTATTATCTAAAAAAACATCCGTGCATTATGGTCACCTGAAGAAAAATGCCGACAAATTAAAAAAAAAACTCAAATTTGAACACCATTTATTATTTAAAAAACATTTCAAGAAGGTTTTAAAATGTTTCACTTAAGTCTTTAATCTCTGAATCTTTACTGTTTTTTTCAGTGTCTAATCTACCGGCAGACACCCTGTATTTATTTTCTTATTTTAAATTTTATTAAAAAAACATTACGGGTTACATACATTTAACAATATATTTTTACTTTTAAAATTCATATTCTACTGTCAATAAAAATAGTTTAAACATCTTTTGTAAAGGTTGTCTGAGTCTTTTGTTTAGTTGTATCTGCTTGTTTTAGTTCAAATTTTAGTTCTTCGTCTACAATTAGGTCAGTGGCTTATATATGAATATTTTTTTTTTATTCAAGTTTAAATAGTTTAGTTACATTAAACTGCTTAGTTTGTTTAAATAGTTCTTTAGTTGCTGTTAGATAGGAAAGATCATATACTAACTTTATATTTTATTTTGCTGTCTTTGTAATCTGTTATTGTCATTTTGGTTTCCTGTTCCCCATAGTAGATGCTGATCAAGACGCGCTGCGATTGGTGAACCAATGCAGTGCCCTTTGCACCATTAGGTAAAAATATAAAAAAGCAATAATTAATTAGTACATACGGAGTATATTTTTTTTGTATATCACGGGAATTCATTCAGGTTTAATGGGGTCAATAATCCTTTAATACATACTTATACAACTACCATAAGTAAAAAATTCTTTGTTTAAATTCAATGGACCAAGTGGATGACCTTTTGCTCATCGAATACGCGTCTTAAAACTCTAATTAATCCAAGGTCTTGAAACGTATCAAGGTTTGCCGGTAAGTTCTGATGACGTCATAGTTCACGTGATATTGCAATAATAAACAGCATGTTTCCATTGTTATTTATTCTCGCGCTAAGGTCCACCATTTTATTTTCCACCCCAGCCCGAGCTTAGAGAAAAGTCCAGAACATTTTTCTGAAATCCCTGTTTCTGGATCATAAATGGCGAGCGAATTGCAGCAATTTCGTAAAAAGAGGCAGAGTGCTTTCAGCTATTACCGGGAAGTTTTATTGGTTGTTTTGGTCTTTTTTTTCTCCGTGGCCTGGTGGCCCTTTTAATTGAGGGGTGAGTCTTTTAGTGCTCCGTTGTTTGGAGTCATTAGAATAAATGAGCTGACGATGAGTAGACATCAGAAGTACCTACTCAGAATTGAAACTCAGACTTTCCGGTACATTACGTCTTTTGTATAAAATAGTGCTAGTGCTCCGTTCATTTTTTTGCATTATTTTAAGTAATATTGCTTAACACGGCAAGCGATTTCTTCATACGACTGTTAAAATAGATGTGAGTAAAACTTACTGACTTTTTCGAGTAGTATCCGCTTCTTCGTCAGGACACCTATTACACTAACGTGCAAATCCCACTATATACCTTTACCATCGTGCTTGCTCAAAAATATAAAACCAGGGCACTTGCTATTAGAAACTATTACTGACACTCATTGAAAGCGAATGCTGAAAATATGAATAAAGGACTGTTAAAATATAATCTCATACTTAGGTATTTTTTTACTGTAGAGCAGTAAATACCCTCTCACTTCTGTTCAATATACTTCATAGTCCTAACGCTCCTATATACTTGCGTGAAAAATTTCAACGCTTATCAGTTCATGGTTTACCTCTTCGTTCTAATTCTCAAGGTACTCTCTTAATACCCATCCACAATTCCTCTTTCTTCTCTAACGCATAGAGTGTCCATGCGGCTCGACTGTGGAATCATCTCCCATCCACCATCAAAGATGTTATTACATTATCTCTGTCTAAATCACGTCTCAAGAAACATCTCCTTTCTCTTCCTTAATCTCTCCTCCATTCCTTTTTCCTGTTTCCTCTTTTTTCCTTTTTCCCATTGAGTAATAGTTTCGATTTAAGGTAATTTATAAACAAATACGTCTATTTCTATTCTTATTTATCTTTAGCTTTTTTTTCTTTCTATTGAATTATGTTCTGTGACTTGAATTATAAAAATAAAACTTTTATTGCATTGGTTGATTGGAAGGAATTGCCATTTGGCAATAAGCCCGCAGATGTACAAATAACATTATGCACAAAAAGTTAAATAAATAAAATATGGAACTTATGTGACACATAATGTGTAATAAACAACCTTTAAAGAAATAAATAATTCAATACGAAATTCCCGGTGTTTAATGGTTGAAATATACTCTTTCATTGGCTAGTTAGAAAGATCACTTATCATTTATCATTCTGCGTATCCTCGAATGTTTGTAGTACTTTATTAGCAGCCAGGTGGTGCAGCGGCCTCTTGCTGAACAAATATGAGTTCAGAGATGAGATCACAATTTAAAAAAAATATTTTTGTGTATATTTTTCACCACAACTGGCACAAAACACCCTGGCTTGAGAAAAATTACTTTTAATATACGCGGTAATCTTAAATGCCTAGACTTGGCATTTAATCTAAATATCTGTTATTGATTGGGTTATGTGATCACATTACACATAATCTAACATTCACCATTTTGCCTATATTTATTAAATATTTGACTTTCACATTCTCTTATGACATTTTTCTATTTTTTCAGTATGTAATACATTTTCGTATACAAACTAAAAGTTTTGTGAAAAGAAAACTAGCAACCTAATGTTGAAAGGATTATTTCTGTTAATTGCGAAATAGGCTGAATAGTGAATATAAAACAATTTGAAAGGAATAACTCATATATCTCTTATAAGACAATGAATTTGATGTAACTAATCATTGTCGGTACACATTTTAACATTTTTGCGTAGTTTCGGCTATTTCGAAGTAATTATTTTTTTTAAATACTCCTATGGATCAGTTTTTACATAGAACTTCCCATTTGGTTGTGTTAAATTGCTACTTCTTTACAAATTTAATACAACAATAATTATGATAAAAATAAAGTTCATTTTAAGTTCATTTAAAAAAATATATTTTTGTTGTTAGATTATAATGTTGGTTTTTCGTTTATTTTTGTAAATATATCGTATTGAAAAACAACTGCTATTTTATACTGCAATTCCCTGGCGGTACAAATTTGCACCACAGTTGTTCTTTTATACATTTATTATTGAGTAGGAAACGTCTTAATGATTTTCCGAATGTTTGAGTTTACTGTTTACCATATTGATGTGCCATATATATGTTTAAAAAAAAAATCTGTATGTTTCTGATCCTATATTTGTGGTGATATACTTATGTGTCTGTGTCAACGAATTGCTCGTCCCACCTTAACACACGGCTTTTAGTCCCATGGACTTATGTCTCAAATAATGTAAAATAAACTGCTTTTTCTTTTAAAAAAAATTAAGTGAAAAACGTTATTGTTTTCAAGCTAATAACACTAACAATCTATGTTCATGGATCAAAAGGTTAACCCATCCGATGCCAGATCATCTGCTTTGTAAATGCCTGGACATCCATATTTAACAGATTTTTAGCTAAAAATATATTAATACTGATGTCAATCTCGTACTAATATATCTACATCTTCTTCATTCTCAGCTTGTTTCTGTCCATTCCTGGAAGGCCTCCTCCATTCGCCTCCATGTCGCCCTGTCCTGTGTAGACTGCGTCCAGGTCACACCGACATATCGGTTTTAGTAATTTCTTCTCCTTTGCCCATTTCTATCCGAGCTTCTGGCTACATGGACTGCCCATTGCCCTTTGGGGTCTCAGTGCGGTGAATAATGTTAGTAACTTCCTTCCTTTTTCTCACCTCTTCATTTCTGACTCCATCACTCTAGCTTATCCCTAACATGGCTCTTTCCATGCCTCTTTGTGTCACTCTAGTTTCAAGTTTCTCGGCGCTTTGTTTAGACAGTGTAACCGTTTTTAGGTCATATGTAGCAACCGGCAGCACACATGTTTGACATACTTTTCTCTTCAGTTGATTTTTTCCAGTTTTTCAGAGTATAGATAATTTTTCCAAAAGCTGCCCAACTCAATCCATCTTATGTATACGTAGTACTTATTATTTTTTTCACTCGTCTATTTGTCGTCATCACCATACCCTTTTCGCACCTCATGGTGCATAGGGCACTACATTAATACACCAATCGCAACGTATCTTGATCATTTTTGTTACATAAGGCAAGATGATCAGTCTTTCGCTTCAGATACCAGTCCAGTTACTATGAAATATTATAGTGTAAAAACACCCTTTCAAATAAATATTTCATATCAACCATGTTGGGAATCGAACCCGAGACCTCTTGCATGGTAAGCAAACGCCCTGACCATTACACCCCAAGGCCAATATTTAGACTCGTCTATTCAGATACTACATAATTTGGCAATTAATTAAGCTCTATTGATGTGTTTTGCTGTTCAATAAAAAAATAGTAAGAAATTCTTTATTAACGATATAATACATTTATCGGGTCATTTAGCCATTTTGTGTCTAAATCCCATTACTGTTTTTTTTTGTTAAATTGTCTCTTCGCAGTTTACAAAAAAATATATATTTATCTACTAACGTATTATTACATCAAACATGAAAAACTCGTTTAAATTCATATAATAAAATAAAATAAATACATTATTTCCGTGTGGAAAAAAAAATTGTCTTACCAACTACGCATTCAAAACGGCCGAATATTGACGGTTTAATAATTATGAATATAGTTCATTCATTCGAACGGAAATAATCGAATACATTCGAATGAATTTGTAATTTTACCAAATGAATGAATGAATTAGTAACTTTGCCACGATTGAATGAAAGTTAGGAACTTGATCGATTCCGAATAACAATTTTGAAAACTCTGAAAATCTGTGGCCACCCTCCCCTCCTTCCCCATCCTAATGGCCAGAACAACCGAAACGCCCATCACTAAAATGAATGTTTTCTTTAATTGATTCATTCGATTATATCATTCATTCAATTACTTTGACATATCGTTCGATTAGCAAACTCATTCGATTATTTTCACCTCTAATTACAAACATTTAACAAATATTGGAAAATATTAAAAAATACTCTCTTGCAACTACGTATTTAAATTAAAATATTCCGTGTATTTTTTTTATCCAAGCGATGAATTGTTTATTTAAAAAAAAAAATTTCCTCTCTATAAATCAAATGAGACTATTATAATTTCTTAGTCCGGTACACGTATAACTACGATACATTCTTGTTAGTTTTTTTTAAATTGAAAAAAACAATTAATTAGTAATTGAGCCCACACGTGAGCCTATAGTATATTTCCAAGTAGATATTCGAAGGTCCACTACACAAGGCCAATTTCCCTAAATGGGAATGATTAATGATATTTAAAATTCAGTTACATTCTAATAATATGCGTAATTTAAGGAGCAATGATCCTTTAATATTATTAAAACAATGTAATGCTTAAAATATCGATGGTATTTGGTCAAAAGATGTTAACTAAAATTTTGGCGATTTCTAGTTATGTATGAAAAATGTTATTTTTCATACAACGAAGCTCAACAGGCTTTGATCAAATTAATATATTGGTATTATTAGTAAAATTAGTAGTAGGTAAAATAAACGCATAACATAATATCGCCAAAATTTCAGTTAACACGTTTTGACCTAATACCATCGATATTATGTTTTACAACGTGATAAGTAATAATTAAAAAAAGCATGTCTATCAATCTGTACGTCTCCGGGGGTTGCTGCGTCCGTTGTCTTATTTCTACATTTCTCACGAATTCAAATATTTGCAAACCCAGTATTCTTCTGTGGCACTTGTTCTCAATATTTTGCTGTTTTGGGTCCTAGAAAGGTCCCACCTTTCGCTTCCCTAGCTGTAAATGGCTTCTATTAAGGCATTGTTTAGGCGACATTTAGTTTTTACCAAGTTAACTTGATTTCCAAACATCTTTCTTAAATTTGAATACGACGCCTGCTAATCGTAGCCGCACTTCCAGCTTTTTTTAAAGCTGCCATCTTCCGTTACATACACTCTCAGGTATTTAAAACATTCGACTTTTTCGATGGCTTAATCTGACGAAGAAAAAAAAAGAAAACGTTTCATGAAAAATTTCATATTTACATATTTTATAATTTCCATTTCCAAAAACAAAATATTTTGATTAATATACATATATAAATATACATAAATAATGTTTACTTTGTATATAATTAATTTGTACATTTGTAGGCTTATTGCCAAATGACAGTTTCTTCCGATCAATATATTGTCTTATTTCAAAAGTTTCCATTTGTGTGTATTTAAAAAAAACCTAAAATAATCAAACTAGCAAAATGTGCATTGCCAGGCTCTATTAAAACCTGGTTCCCGGGGGCGAGTAACGGTGACCCGTCACCACAGACCCCCATTTCAAGGAATAAAAATAATGTATTCATTAATTTTATACTAGTTTTTTAAAGGAAAGATAGAATAAAAGGAATGGAGGGAGGAGTGTTAAATGAAGAGGTAAGAAATGTAACTTTAAACTCTGTTTTATATTGAGCATTCTGCTTATATTTCTGAAATAAAAAAAAACATTGGTTTTTAAACAAAAAACATTAATGCCCATTGTATGCCCTACTTCGCCAAAGAGCCTGGAGCCTATGGGAATGCCTGAAAAGCTCTAATAACGCACTTCTCCAAGTCACTGCAGGGTGGATCCATTTACCGTTGTTCGAGCGATGGCGGGATATGCTAAGACCACCATAAGTGCTGCAAAAGTAAAAGGCAATTATGCCGTGTATGTTAATAAAAAAAAAATTTTAAAAAAATATATAAAATTTTGTTTTATGTTCATGTTAACATTTATGTTTATTGTTATATTTATGTTTATATTTATGTTTATGTTTATATGGTATAATTGGCTCTGCACTATGTAGCCATTTTATGGGAATAAAATTAAAATAAAATAAAAAATCATATTTTAAACACTTTGGAAATTTTTGGTTTTTTAAAATTTTCTTTTACGTTATCTGTGCCGAGAAAATTAATAAACAGGATATGTTGAATTTATGTTAGTCACGCTAGAGCTCATAAAATTTCACGGCAACATTCTGAATGCCTATTATTTTGTTCTTTTGCATGACGCGTGGAAACGTTAAGTTAATGTTATGAAGTTTTACGTCATCCTCGTACAATTATCAGGTATCATCAAAATTTACAAATGCAATATGCTTGTCCGTAAATGAGTTTTCACCGAAAAATCTAAAAGAGTCAATATTTCATATGATTTTATGTAATATGTTTTTTATTTTAATTTGATTTTGAAAAATAAAGATAAGTCATTTTTAGTATCAATTGAATTTCGTTTTATTGAATTTGGTACTTGCAGAAGTTTTAGTGAATATATATTTTTTTAATATTAGCAATTTATAACTGTATTAAAAAAAAAACCTCAAAACATCGCCACGTTAAACAAAATAACCTATTTATATTGATGTATTTTACCAATCACCATGTTGTTGGTACATATTTATTTATTTCTTTTCAAAATATAATCAAATGTTATCATGTTTATTGAGACAAAACAATTGTATTTTTTTTTATATTAGCTGGTTACCCGGTTTGGTGGAGTTTCATTATTTTTATTTTTATATTTTCTGTTCATGTATGTATCTTCTTAAATAAAAATACATAACCTTTGAGTCCACATAGGTTAAAATACTTGATATATAATTTCTCTTATTTAAAAAAATAATGATGTCATATTTTTCAAACAAAAAATCTTTTAAAAAAAAATTCATTATGAAAAATATATTATTGAACAGTACGTCTTTATGTTTTTTATTTTATTATCTGTACTTCAAAATATATCATCTTTCGCTAAATGTTACACGACTCACAGAACCTTCAAAATATTTCTGCTAACCGTTTGCAGAAATATTTCAGCTTAGTATTTTGAGAGTTAAAAATAATAAAGCAAGTAGACTCAAAACCGAGTTCTATTTGAATAATAAGTTTGTGAGAATATTTTTTTATTGTATTTTAGTTATAAAATCCCACATCAAGCACGAGAGCTTGCCCCTTTTTTGGTGAGGTATTTCGTCTCTTTTTTAAATAATGTTTTTTGTTTAAACGTGTAATGTTTTTGTACAAATTTTATTTGTTAAATAACAAAAAAAAATTTTTTTTTATCATGTTGGATTGATCACATTTTCATATTTGAAAAGACTTAGACGGAATTCAACTTATCGTACATCGGCATCTCCTTTGAAAATTATTTCCAAAAACAGACAAAGATATTAATTATACAATATCACAAATTTCCGAGTGGTGTGTCTAACCACTCTTCATTACACTTGTTATATCCCTATGATTTAATGCATAGTTTGATAAAAGCTGCTTAGTCATTATGTCAGCAGATGAAAGCTGTTTATGTACATACGAACTTGCTCTAGAGATTTCCCCTTCCAAGGTATAAATATGCTTAATCACCCTAGAAACTATTAGGCAAAACCACCCTCTACCTTTGATAGAACACAATGTATTAAATTTGATTAAATAAATTAATTGAGCTAGATTGAACTTTTGTTGTACCGTACCGTACTGCGGCAAAACACAGGTAAACTGAATTACTTCTGTATTAAATGGAATCTGCGTGAAATATTGAATACACTTCGAATTTATCAATATTCTTAGATTCCTTTGAATCTGTAAATTAATTTATCGAAATAACAATGTGAAGGTGAACCACAATAAAAATAGCATATTTCGGTTTTCCTTATATCAAAGCACTTTAATTCTTTAAACGTATTTTTTTTGCCAAGTCGTCTTCCGCATAATCAGTTTCTTGAATCTTTATCGTTTTGTCGTCAAGGAAAACAAATAAAACATTATAATCACGCTTAGAACTACCAATTTTAGTTTTCTTGTTTAGCGATTTCACTGCCTTAAAAATTGTTTTCATGTCATCTTGGTATTTTCTCTCTAATTTTTACTAACCTTGATATCCGTTTTTCGTTAAAATATTGATTTATCTTTAAATTGTTATATGTACGTTATAATTGAAAGTTATTTGTTTTTTTTCTTAGTCTGAGAATCAATCTTTATTATATAATCCGTTCTTTTTTAATTTTCGTTTACCGAACAATTTTAGGATATACCTGAACAGAGATTCAAAAGATTTTTTTGAAAATAATATATATAGGTACATAAGGTCAAGATATTTACCGAGTTTATGACACTGACCTTGATTAAACAACTATTAGTATTTTTGATGTTTCGATGTGAATTTATGTTTAAATTTTGTCAACTTCGATGATGTAAATTTATATTAATTTAAAACTCCAAAAAGTCAATTTGAATCCGTGAAGTTCAAACAATATAATGTCAGTGCCAACCACTATTCCTTCCTTATCCGTGACATCACGCACCGCTGCGCTGCAGTGATTCAAGAGCCATATTTTTCGCCTGACATTTGATCATTGCACCTCCTCCCCTTTATGCTCCCCTGGTAGATTCGAGACTAGCAAGGGTGAATCCAACACCTGATATTCGGAAGAACGCTGCGTGCCCCAACCCACCCGGCATTATCATAACTATCGCGTGCTTGTGTACTCTTGCATTACAAATGCGTGTATAGTGTACCCAGTCTTGAAGTCAGAGAGAGACGCGCCTATACTACCGACCGAAACCGACATAGACGAAACATGTCGAACCTTTAGCGTTGTCTTTAGTACCGGTCCGCGCCACCAGTCGGCGCAACGTGTTTTTGTTATTCTTTTAACATTCTTAGATACCTCTTTCAATATCTGTCATCCTGATACATCGATTGTGTAATATAAAAAATCATGAATATTTTAAATAAGTGTCACGATTCAAACCGAGCCGATGCATGCGTGCGATTACAATATTAATGCAACGTTTGTGTGTATTGAAAGTTTCATTCAACTCGAGTTATGAATGAAATTTTGCACAACGCGATTAGCGTAAAATTTGAATCGACGTATTTTACAATCAAGTTTTTGCGTGGCGTATCATTAAATTAATGCATTTTATAGCGTGAGATTTTTTATCGAATTCTAGACTTATTGCCCGTTTCTTAAAATAATAATTAATGTCTTTTTCTTTAGCTTTAATGGCATATTCAAAAGAAGTGTGAAAATGTTAAGCGAGTCGTGCGAACCTATTTGTGTCAAAACAGATTCTAAGGATTATAACAATAACAATTTTGAACAATAGTTAGGATTTCGTCGCTAAATTATGTGAACAATACACGTAATGTGGTATTGTCGTAGAGTGAACTGATAAAATAGTGTCAAAGTGTATGAAATTAAAAAATCAAGTGTTTACTGATTTTGATAGTCTTTAAGTGTATTTCGTGACGAAGAATTATAATACACAAGGCCACCGCATATGAATACATGTCTACAAATTAAAAATCGTGATGTAGTGTTAAAGAATTGAAAAAGCAAATTATCTCTTCATTATATCATGTCTATTTCAAAACATTTTTTTCCACAAGCGTATCTTATATATGATGTTATGTCATCATATTTTTCCTTCTTAACTCTTTAAATCAAATCTTATTTTATTTCATTTCAGTTTTTGCGGTTTCCTTTCTAATATGTTTGTTCTTTTATATGAGTCTACTTAGTTAATTTACATCACTGTTAGCGTAAGGTTATTCAGCCATTTCACGCCATAAAAAAAACATTATCAAGATATAAAAGTATGAAAGGTGAGTTGAACATGTTTTCAATATTTTTAAATATTTTATGGTTCTTATTGTTAAGGTTTTGAAGGCATTTTTATCGTTATAGCGATTAAATTTTCTATTTACCTTTCATAACTATTAATTGGCAGTTTTTTTTTAGTGATAACAATAAATAAATGCTACATATCGTCTTTGGGATAATTCTCCATCAATAATAGTTATCATTTGTTCTAAAAATCAACCCAAAACTGATACGAGTAAACAATCCAGCGGCGTGAAACTACCTAATTAAAATGGAATAATTATAATAGTTAATTACGCTTTACAACAGACATGGAGAACAGTTTTGAGAACAGAGAAAGTCTTGACATTTATATGGCTTATGACCTATCATTGGCTGGTTTAAGTAGCCGCTTTACACACTGTGTAACATTCAACACTCTCACATAGTGTGTTCTGTAAGATTCATTTGACTGAATTATTTCACCGTCTGTTCATTTTAAGTAATACTTTCTTGATAATTTTTTTATGGAATAGAGAATTTTCCATTTAGAAAATTGTCAGTAGATGGGATATAAAGGATACGGAATCAAGTTATTAAAAATATAACACAACACCTAAAGAAATCACCCGCGAAAAAATCTTTCTTGGAATATATTTTTTGCATCTGACAAAACTAGAACCCGAGACGTCAGTTTTACAGTTGGCCGTCTAACAAATTGCCTAAATCTAGGCATTTACAATGCTTATGTCCTATCATCGGCTTGCGAGTGACCACTTTACACTTAATCGTGTTTCAAGCAAAGTTGTATTTTTATCGATGGAACTTATAATTTATTATCATGTTTGACAATATTTTTTATTTGCGTGAAATGGTACAATATTGTATCATGAAAAATTTAACGAAATGATAAAGCATTTGACTTTTTTTTAAAGACAATAAACTTTCAAGAAAAAGAAAATGTTGCGTGACTTTTTTAAATAACGAAATGATTTACAACTAATACAGTTTAAATATATTAGATTAGATTTATTTATTTATGACAAAATACAAGGTTTATAAACTTTACGTATTACATTACATATTTTATTTGTACGAAATATTTCCAATCAGCTAAAGTGCCGGTATGAGGTGATATTATTTATAATAACACAATAGTTCAAATAAAAAGTCGATAAAATAACATCACATATCACTCGTCACACGGACTGTAAGAACTGTTCTTTATGTGTTTTTTTAAGTACGTGTATATTTTGTATATTTTTAGGTCATAAGAAAGTGGATTGTAAAAAAATATTGCTGTATACAAAAACTGTTTCTTTTTCTGTTGGACTTAGGTTGTTCGCAAGTTAATTTATTTGATGCTCTTGTATTTACTTTACGTATGTTGTAGTTAAAATTAAATTTAATATTCGTATTTATTTTATTCTTTTTCAGCTTAATATTTTTTTTCTGTGTTGATTGATTCTTCTAGATTGAGCATTTTCGTTATTCTATATAAATCTCTGGTTCTAGTATATTTGTTAAAATTAAATGTTACTTTAAGTGATTTATTCATTGCATTTTGTATTGAATCTAGCATTTGTTTGCTACATTGCGACCATATTATTAATCCATATACAAAGTGTGGAAGTATAAAAGCATTGTATATCATATCAAAGACTGCTGTTCTTCTTATTATTCCAATAATTGGACCCAGTTTTTTTATAACTGCTTTGATATGTTTTGTCCACGCTCATTTTTCATCCACTTCCAAACCCAAGTACTTTACATTTTCTGTTTATTTAATTTGCTCATCTTTAATTATTAGGTTAAGTTTTATGGGGCGTTTGTTTTTTGTTTTATTATCATATTTTTAGTCTTATTTGTATTTATTGTTAATGAGTTATTATCTAACCAGTACATAAATTTATTCAGATCCTCATCTATGTTTCAATCGTCTAAATATTCACTATCGAATTGTGACCAACGACGGACCAAATTGTTACTAGGTACCTACTGTAATTAATCAATTTGGTTCAAATTTGGCGAGGTTTAGTTCATGCCTTGTAATTTACCCTTTATAATAATTGAAGGCAACTTACAAATTATGTCTTAATACAAGTCTATTTGACCTTTCCGAGTATTGTCTGAATATTTAAGCCAATATGATCGTCGACTTATGCAAAAGTACTCGACTTATAGTTTTAATAGGGTGTTTAGAAAATCACATTAGTTGGGGTTGTATTTATTTCGTAAAATTCGTTTTGTTTTTAAAAGTCATAATATGTAAATTTCTGCTATTTGTATAATGAATATTTAATTTAACAACAATATTTTGAGTTTGTCCTAATTTTTGTAGACAAGGACTGGATCCAACTCCCTGGGGAGCTGTTAACATTAACATATTACAACAGAGATGAAGAACATTTTAGAGAAGGTAATATAGAAGTCTAGGCATCTACAGGGTTTATGACCTGTCATTGGCAGGTTTTTAAAAAAAATAAATTTTATAGTATATTTTATATATTGTTTATAAGCTTTGTACATGTAACATCTTTTTTTACATTTGGTGCTGCATAACAGTGTTTATTAATTTTATCTATTTACCCACTATCTAGAGACTTTTCGGTGTTTGCACACGGGTTTATTTTACATTATATTAAAATAATTTCATAGTTTGCATTTCCTATATCGCACTAAGAAGGTATTTTTCTGGTTATTTTTAATCAATTTGAAGTTATTTCGACTTAATAATGGTTTTCTAGAGTTTATTAAGAAGAGGGGCAGTGGCTGAGAAATGTGATGAATAGGTATTTAAGCACTGTTTTTCCGATTCATTCTCGCAAACGCCTCCTTGATTCTGCGCGAAAAAGACAACTGCACGACGGACTAATTTTGCCTAACTAAAATAGACAAATCGACGATTCGTTAAGTGGCCACTTTGAACATCTATATTGCCCATATTTGAACATCTATATTCCTTCAACTTTTTCATCTGTTGATGTTTGTGAAGTTAAAGAGCTGAAACCTTTATTTATGCGGGTGAGATTCATCTAATTAGATAAAGGTTTCAGCTCTTTAACTTCACTACACAGTGTGCAAAGTGGATACTTAAACCACCCAATGACAGGTCATGAAGCCTGTAGATGCCTAGACTTCTATATAACCTTCTTTAAAATGATCTTCATCTCTGTTGTAATATGTTAAATATTCAATTTGTGGCACTAACGTTTATAGTCGTTATCACAAGAATCAGAATGAGATAAATATGTTTTTATACGGGATTCACATAGATTTCTATATCATTAAAATAATGTATTCATAAATTACATGCTATTAAACGTAGAAGTATCGTATCTAATTTTACATAAATGGATTACTCGACAGATAAGGTAGATAAATATCTACATTATGAAACTTTACTATCTAGCCTTAGAAACCTAATTTTTCATAATTTCTTTCTTTACTGGAACTTCTCAACCGATCTTACATTATAAACATTCCTTTATCTTCATCATCATCTGTATCCGCAACCGGTGGTGCATAAAGCACCGCACTAGTACTTCAGTTGCAGTTTATTTCTTATTTTGGAAGGAATAATCCGCCAGGTCTCTATTCTAGAGGCTTGCCAGCGGGTAGGAAAGAAAGGATGTGGAAGGAAGTCGTGAATTATACACCATAACACCCAGACCAATTGAGAAAAAAAACTTTGCAACTGCTGAGAGTCGAACCCGCGACACTAGTTTCTTTAAATAGGTGCGAAGGTTTTCACGGGCACTGTTATCAACATTTTTTTTCTTTTTTGGGTGATACCGTGTATGTTGGATTTGATCCGACGTTTCGGCTACCATTGCAGGAGCCATCTCCAGGGAAAATTGTGTGTTTTATAGAGAATGTATGTGTTTATGTACTAGTAATTTGTACCGTGTCACAATCAGCAGTAGGCATATTTCTAGTTTTGTAGGAAAGAATAATTATGTTTATGTACTAGTAATTTGTACTGTGTCGCAGTCGGCAGTAGGCACATTTCTATTCGTTTTTGTCATATGTAGTGCTGGGAACCATGTTGAATTTAATTTAAGACCGTCGTCTTTGTTTATTTTATTTGGATGTCTGTGTATTTCAATTGCCTCTTTTATTATTCGTGCACTATAATTACTAGGTTTATGTAGAATTTTTGGTTCAAAGGCGAAAAAATGTCCTTTGTCTATAAAGTGTTCCGCTATTGCGGATTTGTCTGGATGCCCAAGTTTACACGCTCTTTTGTGTTCGTCAATTCTCTTCTTTGCTGTGCGCCCTGTTTGTCTAATATACACTTTATCACATCCTTGGCAACTTAGTTTGTACACGGCTTCAGTTTCCAGAGGATTTTTATCTTTTGGGTTTACTAAATGGTCTTTTATTTTTCCCAGAGTTCCAAACGTTGTTGCAATATTTTGTTTCTTCAGCACTTTGGCTATCCTGTCAGTTACATTCTGTACTAGTTTCTTTGTTTGAAGTTTGAAGCGTATCTCGATCATTTCTTAAACCAGCCAATGACTGGTCTTAAGCCCTGTAAATACCTAGACTTTCATATTCCTTTCTCTCCAGTAATGTTTTTAATTTCAAAAATATTTTTTTACATTTTTTAAATACCTTTCACAAACAAGAATACATAGCTAAGCCAGGTAATCACATTTTACTATTTATTTGTTTATGTATACATTTATTTTAATAATACGTAGGTACACGTTAATCTTGATTTTATTTGTTAACGATTATTTATTAACTATAAACACTTCGATCATTTTTTTGTACATTTAGTGTATATAGGAGCTAGGTTTCTAAACGTCCGTGCGCAAGGCTGTAGTTGCAAGACGTGTTGTAATCTAGCTTCTAAATAATTATTAAAATTTAACATTTTTGTGTTGGGATGTTTATTTTACAGCGCTTTTGAGGTGATTTTCACAAAAATGGCGCTTGAAAATTACCCTAAATAAATAAATAAAATTATTCAATAAAATATAAATTTACGTAAAGAATACACAGATTACATAATATTACAGTTGAATTATGTTAAAACGTAAATATTACCTATTAATAATATTTATGATAATAAAATCAACACGTTTAGTAAGTTATAATATAGAACCTAGTTTTAATAATATTTTCAATGAAAACCCTGTACTCCTAAAGCGTGCGCGGCGAATCTGTTTCAATAAAGCCTAATACAGCGTCATTCCTAAGACGTTGGTTACGCCCTTTTGGACGCGACGGCTTACGAATTCAATGTCGAGGCTTTGAAATCCCTCCCCAATTGTTCACATGTCGACATTAATCTCTCACGCCATTTTGTGTCGTTTGTCGGCACTTATAACCCGACACAGTCTATATAATAATTTATATGTGTGAGTTTATATTGTTTACCTCCGTAGTACAGTGGCTAAATGCTAAGGTAAGCGTAAATACGGTTTAAGTTCAATAAAAACATTAAAAAGTTTATTCCAAACCATATGTTAGTGCCAGTTTTTGAGGTTTGTTCAAAAGAAAAAATGTTCTTAACGTTTATGTATCTGTCAAAATTTAAAGATGTTTGACACGAAACCGGCTGATTTAATAATAAGTATTTGACTGTGTCAAGGGGGATAAAGAAAATCTACAGTTCAGTGCATTAAATAGGACCAGGGCCCCGATTTCAATGGAAAGTTAACATTTATCTTCAATTTTATCTACAAAGTAAAATTATATTTTCTGTATGAAAAGCAGAATACATGCTGGAGATCCTTGGTTTGATTCCTGACCGGGTCGAAGTGAACTATTTTTTCTTAAGTTTTACGCTGTAATATACATATTTCTGTCTCTAGACTGGCTTATATTTGTATAAAAGTTTCAAGTATCTCAGTCGGTAACCTGCAATAAACATGTTTTAATAATAATTTTACATAAATTTTCAATTTTTCATTCGTGAAGTCCGATAATACTGCATAGAAAATTAAAGATAACTCTGTTATCTTTCCATTATAATACGGGCCTTGAAGCGTAAGACTTATCACTTTACATATTTTAAAATGTCAATTAACATAAAACGGAAAAAAAATCACATGGGCATGAGCTGTGTATGGGTTAACTTAATCAATGTAAAATTTTGTACGATTATTTACTTTAAATATACGCTTCACTTGATGCTCTAATGTAGTGCCCTATGCGCCATAGGTATGATAATGAAAATACTCACGAAAATAATGTATTAAATAATTCTTAAAAAAGAATTAATGTACATATTTTTATTAAAGGCCAAACTTATTTGTACACAAAATGTTATTTCTTTCATTCATCAACCCAAGAAAATGTCACTACTGTGTCTTTCCCTTCACTCCAAATATTTATATACCTTCCCGCTTGCTTAAAAATTTCGAATGATTTGACTTTTTTACGATTATGTTCGCTTAAGTCAAGTGGATGACGGACACTCCTTATTATTTGATTTAAGCAAGTATGTACTTTAAGTGCGGGAGCTTTATTAAGTAAGAATTGATTAAATATCCTTAATGAAACTAGACAGGGCGTAAGTTAAAGAGTTAAAAGCTTCAAAAATGTCCACTTAAAATAATTAAGCTGGTACCAATCAAATATCATTATTGCAGGCAAGATAGTCTTCGTTATCTTATGTATGATTTTATGCGTTAAAAATTCTGTAGTATTATTTCTCAAAAAAATACTTTTGATCTCATGATTTATCTATAAATTTATTACATATACATTTGTTCATATCGAGCCATAATTGCCAAAAAATTGCCACCAATAGAAGAAATATTTTACGGGAGAATAGTTTTTCTTAATTTTTAAGAAATAGACTTTGAGAACCAAGTTTTGTTTTCAATATTCATTTTATTTATTTATTTAGTTATTTATTAATTTACACGCCCTACGGGCTTTTACATTACATTCAAGTGCAGCAGTGAAACATAAGTATGTAAATTTAGTTAAAATTAAAGATAACATAAGAAAAGCTAAAAGATACAATAATAAGTAAAAATCAGGAAATGTACCAACAAAGGTGTAGGGTACATAGAAAAATATTTTATAAATTTACATATGGAAACATACACATAAACATATAAGTTTATACATTATTATAGAGATACACGAGAAAAAAAAATACTAAATAAAGAACAATATTAAGAAATTTTATACAAATTAATTTATTATCTTTTGAATACTTAACCTATATTTATATAAAGACAGACGAAATATATCAACTTCACCATACTTGTTACCTAGCCGGTGAAGTCTAGGTATTGGTGAATTGTAATAATAATTGTGACTGCCAGGAGATTAAAAAAATAACGTTAGCTGCCGAGTATTTCGAACTGGTACTTTTAAGCTGATAACACTAGTTAATTCCGGGACATCCAATACGCCATTTGTTATTTTATATAAATTTAATAAATCATTTATAATTCTTCTTTTACAAAGAGTTCACATATTTAGTGTACATAATACATTTTATTGAAATCGGTAAAATAAAAAGTCGAAACGGTCTGATTCTCAAAGTGTTTTCCTTGTTAATTGAGAGATGTCATTGCTCGATATAATTATTACTAAACTAATTATAACTAATCCATACAACACTAGGGCATTTTAAATTGAATATTAAGTCCTTTTGATAGGTTAGTCTCATATAGTATATTGAGTTTTCTACTGACATTTCTTGGTGGAACTGCATTTTTAATTATAAAAATAAAAATACTGTTATAGTTTTATTCCACTTTAATTATGAATTTTTACCAGTGACCGGGTTTCGTAGTCACCAACATCCAGTCTGACGATGTCGGTCTCGACGAACCCGGTCACTGGTAAAAATTTATAAATAAAGTGGAATAAAACTACATACGTATTTTTATTATTATAATTATATAGTTTATTCCCACTTACCCAAATATGTCAATTTTAGATTTAGTTTTGCTGGTAAAAACACTATAATAGTCATTACACTCCCAGTAGGACAATGCTTGCAATATTACTTTGGATATTGACATTTTTCACGTCTCTGAGGGAGTTTTTCGTTACAAGATTCTCTTACTTTTTTGACATATTATTCTCTGGATATTATGTATATTTATGTGTTATTTTTATATTTATCTAATTTTACCTTATTATTTTAATTATTTCTATATGCATAGTTCAAGATATTCCATTTTGTAAAGTTCATATATATAAATAAATAAAATTGAAAAATTGGAAATTGAAATATATTGGTTTTTAAATTGCAGCTTATCTAGACCATAATTTGAGGTGATCAGTTTTACTCGTTAATTGCCAGTTCATGAATGATAAAATATTGCATTGTAGAACCACCTCAAGCGCACCTTGATTGGAATTGAACCCAGAATCTCAAGCATGGTAAGCGAAATTATCTCCTCTATTAGCAAATCCAGAGGAAATCAGCCTGTCTGCAAACATTTAGACATTGTTGAAGTTATCTTCACTCAATTTCAATTTTTGGAGTAGAATGCACTCGTCCAGGGTTCTGGTTATATTTCACACACGAAACTGTATTCCTCGTCACAGAAAAGTCGAAATAACTTTGAAAAAATGATATTCAAATCACGATGCAACGAACATCGAACCTCAGAAAATATAATAAAATGCGCTCTATTAAGATAAATCATTTTATAAAAAAAAGTTAAGCAATGTTTCTTTCTTAGATGCTAAGTTCGCCTTAATCTTTTACACCGGATTATTAATCATAATTCTTAAAACTTAAGAATATTTTTTTTTATACGTGAGAATACTTTTACGATGACTTGCAAACTTCATGGAATTAACGTAAACCATAACCTAATAAATTATTCATTTAATGGTGGTTTTTTGTCTCAACGTAACGACTGCGTTCTGAATCTTATTTTTTTCTAAGAATTTATTCATATGGCGAAGACATCATTATGACTTAGACCAAATGACTAAACGAACGAAAATTTAATTAACTATGAAGAAACATTAGCATTTAAATTAATGGACACTTGTTTTTCACAAAAATCCGTTTTCAGTTTTGTATGGTATGTAATTTAAATTGGATTATAGTTTTAACTTACCATTGCTTTATGTATAATGTATCCTACTAATATAATATTACGTGTATCTGATTTTTATTGCTTATGTTTTGTATTGAATGTTTTTTTTTAATGCACAGTATGATACCTTTCTGTTATTCCAGGAAACTTGTTGTTGAATAAACTTTATCAATTAATTTTCCAAACAGTTACCTGAATACAAACAATAATTGTGATGTTGGCAATTCTTTTTAGCATTGATCTTTAGTCGGTACACTTTTCTATTTTAATTTATCGACTCGCCTTTTATACGATATTTTAATGCATACGCTTCAAGTAAATCATTTAAAAACATAAATGAATAAATTGTTATATTTTTTATTTACAAATTTTTGCATACCAAAAAATATTTCTTGTTTTACTCAAGCTTTAGAATCAAAGTCAAAATTATCACAGAATAGCTGGTTATGCTTGATTATCAAAAAGACGAATTATTTATTTAAAATTTTGGAATCACTAAAAGCTCGCTTGCTTGCGATACTCAACCAGATTACCGAGTACCTACCCCGAATTCGGTGGTTTTTATGTATATTTTTATATGGGTTATTTTATTTTAATTTTTTGTACACAACAACTGGCCAGAAGGTCCAATTACTGTGGTGAATTACACCCCAGAACGCCCAGGCTTGAGAAAAATTACACGGATTTTTTATGTCCTCACCGGGAATCGAAACCGGAACCTTCCGTGCGTGAGTCAAGTGTCTTAACCACTACACTACGTATGTATATATTATAAAAATAAATATATTATCGGTTGACAGATAAAAGCACATTAGTGAGCACAGATATATGTTAGTCACTTCATGTCTCTAAAGTAAATGTTTTTAACAATCTATTGCGTGAAAAAATTCTTAAGTCCATTATGCGATCCAAAACCACTGTTCATGCTTATATCATTTTAATCACTACAGTTATGCAAGAGATTGTTAAATAATATACACCTTAATTATACAAAGTATTTTTACCATAAACCTGTAATTATTGAGTTTTATGTATTAACTGACAATATATTATCTTTAAAAAAAAATCGTTTGGAATTTTAGCCATAAAAAAAGTCAAATGCCTTATCTTTAGCAGTCTTGTAGAATTAGTAAATGAATTTTCCTCCTTAAAATGCATACGATACAACATATTTGCTTCTTAGGTAGGTTTTGGAATTTAAAAAAATTAAATTCTATACAGGAGGTCACATACAAAAGCTGGGTCAAGTCATCCCACCCTATCTGAGAATCATCTAGTGTAAGGTTTGTCAAGGTACCAGGCACTTGACACGCAAAGGAATATCTACTGAATTTACATACCAGATTTGAAGCCAGTTGTTCCGAGAACTTAACGCGTGGGAGGATGAGAAGCTTTCTATTCCACAAATAAAAACTGTAATATATTACACTTTTACATTACAACTATCATATGGTCACTTTTTGTGCAAGATTGTGTCTTGAAATATTGCCCGTAATTTATTTAACCGTTTGAATATGAAATTCAGAATATAAAAGAACATTCTGATACCTAACCTTTATTTTATGAAAACATATGTTTTGACGGAGTTGCATATTTTTCTCTTCAAATTTCAACTTGTAAGTTTTTCAAAACATTTGAATAGGTATTAATATTATGTATCTTTTTTGGGTGATATCGTGTATGTTGGATTTGATCCGACGTTTCGGCTACCGTTGCAGGAGCCATCTTCAGGGAAAACTGTGTGTTTTATAGAGAAATGTATGTGTTTATGTATTAGTAATTTGTACCGTGTCACAGTCAGCAGTAGGCACATTTCTAGTTTTGTAGGAAAGAATAAATATTCTTATACTGTTTTTTTAAAAAGTTTATAGCATATAAATATATTATGTTTTCTTGCCAACTAGTAAATTTACAATTTGTCAGCCTTAGAACCGACTATTGTCTAGTTTGGCGACAAATTGTGAATTTCAAATGTAAAATAAATCTAATAATAACAAAAAATTTCACTCTTTTTTTTTCTTTCTTCTTGATTCTCTTCTCTTCTTTATATATAAATATGTATGTATACGTGTAAATCTTAATCAATAAATAAATTATTTTTTAAAATAAATAATCTGTTGTTTATTATACACTAATAAGTTGGATAATAAGTATAGGCTTATGACTGTTTACTAAGAGGTATTTAGTAATTGAAGTATGAACTTGCCAAGATATCAATAACATACCTTCACTCCTTACTAAATGGAATTTAGAATGTGTAACAACGTTTATTCTCTTCTTTAATAATGATACTTAATAGTACATCATACGTTTTTAAGGAAGATTAATATTTTTACTTGCTATTTGAATATAGGATTCGGAATAATATATGAACATTTTAATTTTAACTTTTCTATCATGAATATGCTGTTTGGTGTAGAGGAAAGTGCCCATGTTTCGAATGCCATTTTGTTTTCATGATGAGGAATTATTTTTTTAAAATTATTATTATATTATAAATACGATCTAAGCCAATTACAACAGTTATATGAAGAAGCATGTGTACGAGAAACTGAATAAAAGATAATGAAATTATGTAGTACAGGCAAACAAGAGCAATGAAATAATGGTACACAACATATTCATAAACACGATCAACATATAAGGTTTCGAGCTAACCCATGCCAAAATATGAAACTAATGCTTTACAATTTGGCATTATCTGTTACTTCATAAAATATTAAATTTATTCTAAAATATTTAACACCCGTCGCACTGGAAAAAGTCCATGAAAAAATCATTTGGTGCCAGGTCTAATAAACTATAAGGTGGATACATAAGAACTTCCCATCCAAGCTCCCGGAGCTTCTGGTGCGTCATCAAAGATGTGTACGGCCTGGCGTTGTCCTGATGAAACAAGATTCCTCTCCTATTCACCAATGCTGGCCGCTCCTGATCAATTTTAATTTATGTTTTTTTTCATTTTTTGATATTATTATTAGATTTTTTAAGCATGATTTAATGGTAAAAAAAACACATATCAAAAAGAAGGTCCTACCCAAACACAGGAGTTTCTTAGCTAGTCAGGATCTGAAACAATGAACCTCTGTAAATTTTAAAACTGTGAGATAAATAAATATTTAGATTCGGTGTTTTAATTTATTCACATTTGCTGGATTAAGGAATTTTGATATAATTTGTGACTCTTTCGTTATTTACCCATAAATGTCTCTAACAAAGCACGTTTAAGGTTTTGGAATACACCTCCTTGGTTTTACACATCTCATGTTCCAAACCTGAATACATTACGCCTTTCATCTATTATTGTATCAGTTACGAGTCAAGTATTCAAATTATTAGGATACTTAAAGGCTTAGTTATTGCTTATAATAAAATTTAACTCTATATTACACCATTGGTGAACTCGTAAAACAAAGCTGTTGAAATACTGATCTGGTCCTAAACCCTGTAAAAATGATTTTATTTGTACAACAATGCGTAGTTATGTGTTATTAACTCTTGTTTATTTTTATTGACTTAAATATACAATACAGCACAACTGCCTTACAATGTATATAAATAATATTATAAGGTAATTACAAAAACATGTTTAAAATAAAAAGCGCAATAGATTATTAAGATCCAACATATAGTCCATAAAAACAATAGTAAACAATGACGAATAAGTCACTTATACACATTATGATACATAGCATAGTTTACTGTTAACCACATTGATTTGCCAAATATATGTTATTTTTGAATTATTTTTGTGTTATTGATCCTGCATTTGTGACGATATACTCATGTGTCTGTGTCAACTAATTGCTCGTCCCATCTCAACACAGGGCTTTTAGTCCCTCGGAGTTGAAACTTTTGTCTCAAATAATGTGCAATAAACTAATATATGTTAATGAATAAATAAATAAATAGCTCAGATAGAAAGAGTCTTAACCTAAAACCAACAAGATTCAGTGATTTGTTTACAATATTATCAATGTATTCACGATGTAAGATTTTACTATCTAAAGTAATACCAAGATCCTTTATTGACGAAACCATTGAAAGAGAAATATTTTTTAGTTTGTAGTTGAATTTTATAGGTTTTTTCGTCAGGAGAAAGATATTTTTTTTACATTTTTCAATGTTAAGTTTAAGACAATTGATGTCGCACTATTCATTCAAACAGTTAATATCCTCTTGAAAGGGAAGACAATCATTGGGAGATTCGATAAGTTTAAGTATTTCATAAGCAGCGAAAATTCTGAATTTTTTACTATGAAAGACATTGCTTGACGTCACTAGTTCTTCCGAATCAACTAATGATAAGAAAAATGTGATAGATTTTCGGTTTACGGTAAGTAAACTGATCAATCAGCAGAACTCATCGGGAAGAACTACCCATAATTTTAAAAACGCTAAACTTCCTCTTTGCCAAAAATTTGCTTTAGTGGAATTAGTGATATATGGAAATATAGGCCTCAAATATAAAAAGAGCAAACTTCATACTACCCTAAACTTTGCTTAACAAAGTATATTATAATTCCGACTTCTGTTCTTCCGACCACAACCAAAAAAAATCTGTTCCAATCTATTCTATTGTCTTCTCTGTGCTATGCTAATATTTGCTATATTGACGCCAAAACGTAATTCATAGATCGTCTGGAGCGTTTGCAGAATCAATGCATCCGCTTTATTTTCAATATCAAAATTTCCCTCACTCCTTTTTACTATTTTTCACAATCCTTGCCCTCAAAAATATCTTGCTGAGAATTTCATTTACCTTTCTGATCATTCTTTCCTTCCAAACTCGTCATCTGATCCCACATTTCCTCATCATTTAATACGCATAACATAATGTCCTTTTATATAAAAAAAATATTAATGTTAATATGTGCATGCATTATCTCCCAATTTAAAAACAGCTGTTATTTTTAATTACTTAGGTTTTTTTTAGAGTTTTTTAAACTTATGTATGTTTCTTTTGATATATATTTATCGTTTTTAAGTACAATTTTTATTTTTTTATTTTATTAAATTTTTTGTACATAATGTTATTTGTACATTGGCAGGCTTATTGCCAAATGGCAATTTCTTCTAACCAACCAATAAAATAAAAGTTTTATTTTTACAATTCAAGTTACAGAACATATTCAATAGAAAAAAAAATTAAAAAGCTAAAGATATATTAAAATAGAAATAAACGTAATAAATTACGTTAAATCAAAACTATTACTCAATGGAAAAAGGGAAAAAAAGGGAAAGGAGGAAAGGAAGAAAGATTAAGGAAGAGAAAGGAGTTGTTTCTTCAGACGTGATTGAAACAGAGATAATGTAGTAACTTTTTTGATGATGGATGGGAGATGATTCCACAGTCGAGCCGCATGGACACTATATGAGTTAGAGAAGAAAGAGGAATTGTGGATGGAAATTAAGAGAGTGCCTTGAGAATTAGAACGAAAAGGTAAACCATGAACTGATAAGCGTTGAAATTTTTCACGCAGGTATATAGGAGCGTTAGGACTACAAAGTACATTGAACAGAAGTGAGAGGGAGTGATAGTCTCTCCGCTGTCTAATTTTGAGCCATTTCAGTTGCCTACGATAATCAAAAATGTGGTCATATTTCCTAAGACCAAAAATGTACCTTATGCATGTATTCTGAAGTCGTTCAAGTTTATCTAGTTGCTCACAGCGTAAATCAGTCAAGGAAACATCAGCGTAATCTAGAATGGGTAGTAGTAAATAAAAAAATTAACAATCTCTTCTTTTGACCTGTCTGCTTTTTGGTTGGCTGGAAGATATTGGTTTTAGCAATAAGTCCCCCTAAGTACTAATTCTTTGCTCTTAAAGTTTTAAATAAATGAAATTAATAAATAAATATTAATTAAAAGTATCATTGCTTTCTATTGTGCGTCATTTTCACTAAATTTTCTTGTTGCCTCTTACGGCTGTTACCCGTACAAATCAATTAGTATTTACTTACAAATTGTCGGGTTGAGAAATTATTCAATTATGTCGATTTGTTATTTGAATATCTGTCAAAACTTGTTATTTAATCATGCCTTCAAACTATTACAACGTTTTTTTAAATTAACAATTCATTAACGTTACAGTATCGGGTGACACGAAGTCAAATTTAACGCCCGGTATAAAATACATACCGCTATACTTTTTAAACATCCAGGCAAAAAGTATTATTTAATTATTTAACCCTTTTATCTCTGAACATTGATTTAGTAGTTTTTGAACTTTTTCTTTAAGAATTATGTTATTGATAGCTTAAAAACGATAACGTAATTTCCTTTTTTTTATTTTTAAAACTCCTTGTATGAAAAAAATATAGCCGTAAAAATTTGTACGATGATTGTCAGAGAATGACAATTCTAAAGAGTTTTTTTTTTCGTCTCTGCATCTCTGTCGGCTGCCAGCTTCTGTGCTTCCTCCCAAGTCAGGTTCGCGTCACGTAGTTCTGACACGAACTGCCGACGAACAGTCAGCAGTGGACGTCCAGGACGCCGAGAACCTTTTGCCTTGTAAAGTAGGCAAGCGTGGTTAAGGCTCTAAGGAGGCATCCACAGCACATGGCCAAGCCAACCGTATCGCCTCCGCTTGATGACAGTCGTCACCGGAGTTTGCTGCGTCCGTTTTCCGTCCGCGTCGAGTCTTTTTCAATACGATGTGTTTACTTTACAGAACACTATCGTTATGATCAAGTAATAATAATACAAAAAAATGAAACTACCTGCTATCATAGTAATAATATTGAAGTTTACAAAAGAGTTAATATTTTACGCGACCAGATGGATGACATCTTTATGTAAAACCGACCCGCGGAGTAAGGTTTTGAACTTATTCTGTACTTCAAAATGCCTGCAAATACTCAAAAACGTCAAAATATGTACCGACAATAATAAGTTACATCAAATGCATTCTCATTATATGAGGTATATATTAATGATGTAATAACTTATATTTACATATAAGTTATTAATTTTAAAAATACTCGGTCCGCTTCCACTTATTTATTTGACCAATTAGCGCTTTCACCCTCTAATGGGCATCTTCCGACTGGTGAATATTATACAGTATAAGGATAATTTATATAAAACTAAATATTATCTTAAGTGTAGGTACATTTAAAAATATGTTGAAAAAGATACAATACGCAATATTTCAATGGAACAGAGTGAGACAAATTATTGAAACATGTGTTGGCGGTGTACTTTAAGAGAATATTATATTATATTAAAAATATTTATTGTTTTATTACAATGTACAGGGTCCAACTATTGGGGCTAATAAGGATGAGTTTAATTGATTGATTAATTAATTAAATCTAAATAACGATATTTCAAACTATGCATCACATTTAAGTGAATTAAAACATAATTTTGACAAATCAAAAAACATAAAAAATTTACATGTAGGACATAAATGTCAAAAGTTGGATAGTTTGGAAATTTTAGAAAAAAATAGGATAAAAAATAAAAGCGATAGAATTTTAATAAATCAGCAGATAGAATTCAAAAACTCACCCTTACTAGCCCCCTTAGTTGGACCCTGTACATTGTAATAAAACAATAAATATTTTTCATATGATAGAATATTCTCTTAAAGTACACCGCCAACACATGTTTCAATAATTTGTCTCACTCTGTTCCATTGAAATATTGCGTATGGTATCTTTTTCAACTTATTTTTAAATGTACATACACTTAAGATAATATTTAATTTTATATAAATTATCCTTACACTGTATAATATTCACCAGTCTGAAGATGCCCAAAGGGCAATTGGTCAAAATAAATAAGTGGAAGTGTACCAAGTATTTTTTTTAATTAATAACTTATATGTAAATATAAGTTATTACATCATTACAATGGAATTCTATCAAGAATTGTCAATAAATAATTTAAATGAAATAAGAGATATATTATTTGTTTTGCTCCAGTTTTAATTTATATCGTCAGGGCAGAAAAAGTTTAATACAGGCGCGTTTACGCTCTGATAAAGAATAAAGCTAGAATTCTGTTTTTATTTTGTTAACATCAGCTGCGGCTACAAATCTAACAGATTGAGGAATTCACAAATTTAAAGTACCGCTTGAATTTCTGCGATACACCAATTTATAATGGCGATGGCAATGAACTCCAGAAACCGTGTACCTAGTTTTCATTCTACACGCTTCAAACATTTATATAGAAACTGCGAAAAAGCTGAAATAGCGATTTAAATTCGAGTCAACGAACCGTCATTATTGTCAATCATTTTAAAATTATTACGGCTCACATAACCGTCCACGTTTTATATTTAACATAATTTTTAAACTGAATAAAAAACTAGTACAAATCTTTATAAGCCCCAACCGGAAATTAAAACCTAATTACGCATTTCCTTTACATCTATTCAAATGTTATTTCAGTTTCGTTTCATAATGTCTGAATTGGAAACGATTAAAGTGTTTTTGGTTATTCTCTTTCGAGTACCTGACTCATTACTTCTTAATCAGTTTGGCATTTCTTGCGCCGGTAAACTTTATCGTATCAATCTTTTTTTTCGTATTACTGGGGGTTGCCTCGCTTGATAAGAAACAAGGAACATTATACTGTGTGGGTTTAACTCTAATGACACCTATAAGATTGAAAGACGAATCTAAGCGTTCAAGTTTGTAATTGATTGACCGGACAGAGTAAGAAAAGGGTAAAAAAACGCAACGGATCATCGCCTACGCTCCGTTTATTTTCAACATATTTCTTATTCAATTTTGGATTATATTTCAATTATTTGAGGTGAGACACGACAGCTACTCCTTTTGTGGTTTAATCCCTTTGTTTTGATGCCGTAATATTACTTGGGAACTGTTCGTAGGCGTTTAAGTTTTATTGGTCAATTAGATGAACAAAATGTAAAGCATAGTTGAACAATAGAGTGATTCGGGCTCTGGGTTTTGAGTGCTTTACTGTTATAACCTTAGTCTGTTGTAGTAACTATCATTTAATTGGTGATTGTCTAATGTTACTAAAAAAATATTTTTTTTTAGTGTGTCACACACATACACTATTTTAAATTTTAAAAACACGCTCAATATGTAACAAAAAAAAATCCAAAAAAAAATTCATAGATGGGAAGATTACGAAATGTCATACATTTAAAAAGTAGTATTCTTATATATAAAACAATAATATGTCCACACATAAATTACTGTTCTTCCATTCTTTTTTTATGTAATGAAGGAGAAATTCAAAATATACAAATTCTTCAAAATAAGGCAATGAGGATTATCCTCAAAAGAAATATATATTCTAATGTAGAAATAATGCACAAAGAAATTGACTTGCTCACAGTAAAACAACAAATTAAATATAATTTGGCAATTTTTATACATAAAATAATTAAGGGGATGAATAAAATAAAAACAATAATAAAATTTAACCAACAATGTCATACATATGAAACATGGGGTACAAAAAGATAAGATTACCAATGAGTAGAAAATCAGAATCTCAAAACTTATTGTACAGGGGATTGAAGCTGTACAATAAGTTACCTGAAAAAATAAAGGAAATAGAAAAAATTGAAATATTTATAATTAATTAGAAAAAATATGTTATTGATAAGTTTTGATGAAAAAATTGTAATATTATTAAAAGTTTATATTAGTTCTTTAGATGTTATGAACTTACTTAATAAAGCATAAATAAATAATTAATACATTATACAGGATTTAAAAAAATGAATGATGAATACATATCTACTTTAATTACATATCTACTTTAGTTGCGGACCTCGGACCTCTGATCCGTGAGTCCGCAACTCTAGCCACGGGACCACAACCCGATTCAAATAATATAATAAAACTTAACAAAAGTAATATTTATGATAAGTTTATCAAAATCATTATTTAAATGTAGCGAGTACTACGAGAAAATTGACTGGAGATTAGTCGGTCTCATAATGTACTGGTTATTGCATTTGCCAGGAATTAAATTAATAAATTATAATAATCTCCCCAATGAACTGAAAACTATTAAAAATTACATATCAATAAATAAATTTAAAGTAAATCTAAAGAACACGAGGAAAAACTACATTCAATTTTAATTAGTATGAATGTATTATTGTTGTATGATTTTTCTTTATATATCCTTATTTATTTTTTCTCCTGTACTCGTATTAAAAATTATATAAAGCCTTATAAAAGAACAACTGCAACACTGTAAGTCACTCTCCAAGCATAAGAGTTAGTCTCTTTTTTTGGAGAGTTACAGTGATAACAATTACTAGATGTGTTAAAGTAGATATGTATAGAATTCGAATAGTTTCGTAAGTTCGTTCGTTCGTCATATATCCACCTCATTCTAACGTAATCCAAACCATATTTCGCTCTCGTTTCTTCTCATACGATACGAATGAATTTACGGAACGAATTAGTTTCAGAATAAGGCCACTGGTTAAAATGCTTTTCTTTTGTTTGTTTTTTTACAGTAATTTTTGTACTTATTAATATAATTACATGATTGATATATGTTTTTTTTAACATCTACTTTTTTTTATGTTAAAGCTGTTACTTTCCAAAAAAGAAACTAGCTCTTTTTCTTGGAGAGATTTAAACTAGAATTTTTGAAGTTATATAATTTCGAATATACATGAGAATTTATTTTATTATGTAAAAAATCCGTTACACACTTAGAGTAATAATTCACTAGAGAAGCTCTTAAACTCTATTGCATAATACAAAAGTCCTCCGAATTTTTGGTTTGGTATTAAGTTTAACAACAAATGTTCAACGGTGTTTCGGTTTGCGTTTGTAATTCTCGACCTGCGTACCTACGGCCGCTTATATTGCTGTAAACTGTAGCTAACTTCGTGGTTGATAATCACATAATTGTTTTTGTTCATATGGGCGGCTCTATTAGCCAGTAGCGTGTCTAAGGTTGCACGAGTATCTTACCAATAATGGTTATTTTACCCCTATGTAGATTAACCATTTCACCCTGGGCGTTCATTTAAATAAACACGAATTTTAATATTTTTTTACCTTCGTACCTACCGAAATTCAAAAGCGTCCAATTTAAAATAAATAAATATTGGATCCCCCAGTACGTCTCTATTTTGTACATGTTGGTAATCGGCATTACACAAAAAAGTTCGTTTTTTAATTTGACAGCTCTGCTTGTCGTCCGTGTCCTTATAAATAATATGTAAATCAAGTTGTAAACATATTTCAGTAAAATTAAATTAATTAATAAAAATTAACATCTTAAAATTAAAAAATATCTTTTAATTGAATTTTGTCAGTGGGTTATCAGTTTAAGACCCTCTATAATATATTGGACTTAAATAATTTCTATAGGAAAAAAGATAAAAAAACATAACTTATACGGAAATTTTTATAATAATTCATTACACACACAGAAGAAAAAATATTTTTCGTATCCACAGGAATTAATATAAGTTTAAAAGGGATTAAATGCAAATATTAATTTTGTCAAAATTAGAATTTATTCTAAAATATTGTACTTATTTTTTTATTCAATATTCAAGACTAACAATTTACGATTAAATGATAACTGGACTTTGTATCTTCTCTAATCATATGATTTACCCAAATATTTCAAGTTTTTGGACAATTTTTAACGAATTTTAAAAAAATCACCAAGTATGAGAAAAACATCGTTTTATTACTTCGTCATCATAAAAATTAGGTGATCGGTCTTACGTTTCAGGTGCCAATCCAGGAACAAATAAATATTTCAGTTCAAACAACCTTTTTTTACGCAATATTAAGCTATATGACGAATGTTTTACAATGAAAATAATAATTGATTACATGTTTGCTACATTACATGTTCTATATAGAATTATTATGGAAACAAAACTTTTTTAACGGTGTTACAGAATTTTATTATTTTACAAAAACACTACTACAGTTTCGGGAGAGCCCTAATACTTAAATGTTCCAATTTTATTCAGTGTCAAAACATGGTTATAATATTTTTTCATACCTATGGAAAAAGCGGCTTCTAGTGTAATCCTCGCTTTATTAGTGTCCTTTGTAAAGGCATCCCAATTATGATATAAAAACAGGTCTTCTGTTAATTTTTAATAAGGATCGTGTTATATCCTGATCTCTTCCTTGGGGCCTCATTAGCCTGTAAAGGCTGCGGTGTTTGGTAACAACCGCTGTCCTTTAATTTAACAGCGTGTCCTTTTGACGAACTTACCCTTATTTTATTTGAAACTTGTTTTTTTTTTATAATCTAGCGAAAGTAATTGTAGAAGAGGATTTTTTTAAATATATTTTTTCCCATCTCCGTGTATTTTAAACTTAAAATAAGAAAGCATATTTCGTTACAAATTAATTAATATATATATATATATATATGTATACATATAAGGGCGGACATATTGCCTTGAGGCAATTTCTTCCTGCTTATCTAAACCGTTCAGTTTGAGAAAATTAAATGAAGATTTAATATAAAATTATAAAAAAGATTAACTTAAAACGTACAAATTAAAAAAATAGTACTATATTATGTAGAGAGGAGAGGGGATGGAAGGAAAGAAAAAGAATAAAGGAACAACTTAAATATTTAGAAAGTGACATTTCAATCTTGACTTAAATGTAAATAAACTTAAAGCCAAACAAATTTTGTTTAAATATAGTGTAGGTATATTTATAAATACGGAGATGTGTCAATATATTTAAATAAAATAACTTTGTATTTTTTTTATGCACTTACCACTTTATTTTTTTAAAAGTAAATAACAACATAGTTTCGACAAAAAATACCATGCCTTCATCCCTCGCTGAATAAATTTTATATATATTATTTTAGTTTGTAATTAACCCTGAAGAAGGCATGGCGTTTTGCCGAAACTAGTTATCTTTTTAATTATGAAATAAAAAGTGGTACATTAAAAAAAACGTTATTTCATTTTAACATATTGAATAATAATATTCCACAAAGTTAGGAGTTAAAACATAAAAACAAATATGTGTATTCATTTTACCGACTGTTCCAATATGCAACATTACAATACTTAACGCGTAACCATCCTTCAATCATATTGGTGGATCATTACCATAATAGAGCCATAAATAACCCCCTGCTGGAACCGAACCCAAACTCCGTGCGTGACTAGCTACCACCACACCACTAGACCAATGCCCTGCGTGGGTAAACAGGTAAAATCATCAGCACTTCTCAAATAGCATTCTTAGTGTATTTTTATTTATTTACACTTTATATGTTCAATTTATATTGGTACCCTTATTTTTATTTATTTTATTTTATCAACGTAAACGGCAAATCCTTTTACAAACTGCACGGCCTTTTACAAACATTTATAATACTAACATATTTGGTTTAATAATTTTCAAAAAAAAAACATAAATTTCCTTATACCCAAGATTTATAAAAAAAAATTAAACCAAAAAATTATACAAGATTTACATTTTAAAAAATAACCTAAAAATTATATAGCATATTCAGTAGAAAGTTAAAATAATAAAACATTCTACAGTAATACAACAAGAACATCATATGTACTGTTTCATACAGCTGGGCAAAGTGAACAAAAAACTGTATATTATGAAATGCATGAATAAATAAATAAAATAACCATTCACCATCTCTGAAAAAGCTCAAATGGTTTGTTCTCTAGGAACAATACCCTACTCTAAATATATCAGATACGTGGGAATAACTATTGCCGAGTTCATGAAGTCTATTTAATACGGCATTACAAGTTTACACTGTCCGTGAATTGTTGCTACGAAATTGCTTTATATATGCAAATATATTTTTGTACACAAGAGCGAGGGCCGGGTATATTGTCTTAAGGTAATTTTTTCCTACCTACTACATACCTACCCTAACCGCTATTTGATAAATAAGGTTTTTATATAAACGTATTGCAAAATTTAATTATTTGGTTTTCTTTTCCAAAAACGTAATAACAATAAATAGAAAATTATAAAATTTAAATGTTAAATCTTCTCATTCCTGTATTATGTTTTGCAATATTATTGAACTTATTTTAAAACCCGTGAAAAATCTTAAGACTTAGTGGGTACTAATAAGATACTATGTACGTTATTTGAACCGGAATGTGGTGCCGTGGCAGTATTATGGCCTTTCGTATTAAAAGTCTTCTGTGCAAATCCCGCACTCCCACGCCTTGATTCTTATTTTTCCAGCGTAAGTTATTTACGACTTTTTAGAAATCGTCTGAAAATTAAAATGTTTGGGTTTATAAGAGGACCTTCATTTCTTTAAAATATAAAAACGTAGAATTTATTGAGGCTGTCCTGCAGCTTTGTAAATTTCTAACTCAACGTACTGTGGTAAAACTGGCTATTTTGGTGTAAAATTAACATTAAGATCGGGATTTTAATATGTTTGAGAACAGCATGTATTTAATTTACTTATTATGTAAAATAAATATTTGGCTTCTTATTATTTACCCAAATATCTCAATTTTACAGACTGTGTTCTATTAGCTATAAATTGAAATATATAAGTTAATATAAGACAACAAAAAAATTATTAAAGTTAGTATGTGACCCTATCTAACTGCAACTAGAGAACTTTAAAAAAAAACTAACTAATTAAATAAAACTGAACTCTTTCAACTAGAATCATTAATATTTATCCATGAATTAGCCACTTATAGCTGTAGACGAAGAAATAAATCTTGTAAAATATTGTAGTCAACATGGACATAATACGAGAATATTAGAAAAATATCATACACAACTTTCTTAAACAAGACAAGGACAATCGAGACTAATAAACCAGGAACTGAAATTATACAATAAACCACCATACAAAACTAAACAAAAGACTCAGACAAACTTTTCAAAAGGTGTAAAATCTATTATTTTGAACCACAGAGTATGAATAAAAACTGTTTATATTATTTTCGTAAAATGAATGTAATAATCCGTAAGGGTTAATAAATAAATTTTCAAATATATATTTTTTTTAATGTTATAATACTGAAGATAATTTCTGTAATATTTAAGAACCACATGTTATGAGAATGTCATTAAACAGTTTTAACAAATAAATCTATGAGTTTGAGCACAAACGTCACGTCATTGGGTTCTTTGGGGTTAAATGTCCAACTCCCCCTTACCTTTTCTAAATAACTTTTTTTGGGGTAAAATGCACGTTGACTTAGCTGTAATACAGTAACGGTAGAATAACTTTGAATAAATGACCTTTTGTCAACAACAGACATTTAAATTTTGTTGCATTGTTAAAAGTCATTGATGAAAAAGTAATTCATTTATACATATTTGGAATAACAGATTTAGAGAATGAAATATGGAAAACGAGGCATTCTCTGAGCTTATGACCTGTCATTGGCTAGATATGTGATCACTTCGCACTGTGTTTTACGCTACACCATTTTGCGTATGTTCAAACATCAATATATCTGATTATTTATGTGATTTAAAAAAAGCTTAAAATAGGACCTTTTATTCTTATACCAAACTGAAAATATTTTTTGACCTATGACCTACTGGGCCTAAATAAAACATTAATTATACTGAAATCAAAAAACGAACTAAAAATATAATAAAACTAACACAAACATTCCTGAAACATACATGTAAAATATAAAACCGAAACAGTTTTCATTAACAAACAATTTAATAATTAAAAAAACCTTCCAACGGTGTGGAGAAATTCATTCGAATTATTTCCTCTCTCACCAACTAAGCAGTACCTGCATTTTTCATACTAAAATGACTTCAATCGATATTTTTTTAGAGTTTTTTTTTAATTTAACAAATATTTACTTTCTAATATTTATTTTAATTTTAGAAAAATTTTCTGGTTGTGTTTTATCAATTATTATTATTATTATTATGGATAACCTATATAGCGCCATTTTCGTAATAAAATACCCCAAGGGCGCTTTACATAGTGATTCTATTGTTAAATTAATTTAATTGAAGCTTTTAAATTTGTAATTGAATTAAAACAATTTATTTTGTTGTCACATGCTACGGATTTATTCAAATGATTTAGAGAACAAGTGGGTTTTAAGTTTTTTCCGAAACATCACTTCACTTTCACAGCCTCGCACCTCTGCTGGGAGAGCATTCCATGCCATAGGGCCTGCGACCGCAAATGCGCGTTCACTAAATTTAGTGCGCTGTTTGCGTAGAGGTATAATAACTTTTCCTCTCGCCGTAGACGTAGCTGATCTAAGCGTGAGACGCCTCTCAGCTAGTTCATCTGGAATGCATAGTTTCCTTAGGTGTTCCGGAGCAGAGTTGTGCAGTGACTTATACATAAGCCAACAGAGTTTGTATTTGACCCTCTGTGGAAAACGTAGCCAGTGTAGTTCCCGAAGTAGTGGAGTGATATGACTGAACTTAGAGATTCCGAAAATAAGTCTCGCTGCGGCATTCAATACAGATTGTAGGCGAGTCATTTTGTTCATTGGTAGACCTGCATAGATACCATTACAATTATAAGACTTATTTATCAAAGTATTAAAAGCGCTCTAAATAAACCCAATTCTATAATTATATTATTTTATTTTGTCATTTATTTACGCACATACTGTGTGCAACAAACGAATAATTTGATTTGTCTTGGGCTCGAGACATCCCTGTGACGACACATTTTTTTTTTTAGTTGTATTTTTAGATTTATTACAACTTTATTAATTAAATAATTGAGAATACGTTTCATTGAAACATGAAGTTTATTTACTTTAATCCATTACTTTATAGGTAGGCACTCGTATTTATTTTACAGTGCTTAATTTACCGTATATTTTATACGTTTTGTGCATTAACTGTAATTAATAATGTATTTTCCGTTGATAATTTGTTTAGAATCTCATTTCGTGTTGTTGTAGGCTCTTAGGCTCTGTTGTGTGAAAATTATTAATGGAAACTCCTTTGATTAATTATCCGATTTTATCTTTAGCACTAAAACACCCACGCCTTCATTCAACGTAAAACACTATACTAAAACGTCTACTATGAAGAACATATTAATTTTCTTACGTAAACATGTACCTTTCATCAAATTATGATGTTAAAATCTTTATTTATTTATTCTTCTTCTTCTTATAGTGCCACTCCACGGTGAATGTTGGATATCATTATAGCACTTTTTGTTTTGTCTGTAACCACTCTAAATAAGGATTTGAAGCTACAGTGAAACCACTCTCCTTAAGCCAGGAGATATTATGTCTTCTTCCTACACTGCGTTTTCCTCTAACTTTTCCTTGCAATATAATTCGGGCTATTTCGTACTTCTCTGCCCGAGTAAAGTGTCCAAAATACTCTAGCTTTCTTTTCTTATTTTTTTTATAAAGTTTATTAACGGGCATTGTTCATTTCTTAGGTAAACCTAAAACTTTATAAGTATAGAAATTAAAATACAAATATAAAAAAACAAAACAAATAAAACGATTCAGCTTTGACAAAATATTCAATGACATCGAGACGAGACCCGGACTATTTATGAAGGTCTCATTCAAATCGTAGTAGAATAATCCAGTTCCTGTAAATAAGTTTTTTGTGGTGCAAAAAAATATTTTAATTACCTTAATCTTCTTACTGCTTAACTTTAATATTTTTTGTATCCAGGCGGAAGAAGAATACAATTACGTGTGTGAAATCGATCTTGAATCCTCAACGGGTATTCTTGACTCTAATTTCTTTCTGTTTTACTCGAATTAAGTGTAGTAATTCGACTTCCATGCGTGAGGCTTGCGGTTGAGTTCCTGCCAAGGTTGGCATAAAATATTGCTTTTAAAGGTGGTTTTCCACTGCAATAGTTCATTGTCCTTGGACTGAAACGTTAGATTTTCGACTTAGCATCATGTAAATGACGATCACTTGACACTGCATTTTGTGTACCACTGCAATGCGCTGTGAATAAGGTGATGATAACGATTATTGTACTATTATGATGCATTCATCTATGCATTTAATATACTTTCCTTGATTATTTACGAATTTCGGTATTTATTTTTTTGCCACTATTGTTCACTTCTACATTATTTTAAAATACTTGTAAGTCCCTATCTCAAACGTTTTTGCTCCATTTTGTAATTCGCAATCTGTTTCTGTACTAGCTTTTACCTGCGGCTTCGCTCACGTGATATTAGGGAGAAATTGTTTAGGTAATTCATTACTTGTGTCGTTTATATCGAAAATAGTATTTGTTTATCAATAAGAATTTTCCCGTTTGAATGTCATATTTTTATCTAGATTTAAAGAAGCTTGGTCTTCCAATTATCGCTACGAGAGAAATACGATGATCCGTTATTCTATGGTGACGTAGCATCGTTATTTAGTTCACATTTTTTTGACTATGTCTTTAACCATGTATTTTGTTTTTACTACGGATTTTATTGGGTTTGAAATATGTTTTTACCGTGTATTTTATTTTTACTACGCATTTTACTGGGTTTAAAAAAAAATGTTTTTACTATGTTTTAACTATATTTTATACCATGTTTTTTGCCGTTTATTTTATTATGTTTTTCACTTCGTTTTTTACTTTTTTAAAATTTATTTTTACGGAATAAAATCTGTTTTATATATATTTTTTTTACTAGCTTAGAATGGGGTAAATAACCCTAGTTAGATAGTCAAAGCAACTTTGTATACATGTATGTTTTATATGTGCGTTCATGTGTGTGCGTGGATGGCTCGGAGTGTACACTCGGTATTTTTATTTATTTTAATTTATTACCTACATGGAAAACGCAAATGTCAACAATTATTCTTTTCTTACTTGAAATTCTTATTTATTTATTTTATTTGTCACATTTAATGGTTATATCTTTTGCGTAATTTATGAAAACTTAATCGGTCTTTTTATTTTAAAAAAATGATTGTTTTTAATACTTATTTTGTATGACTGTATGTTTTCTGAATAAAATAAAATAAAATAAATGTATGATTTTATGTATGGTAAATGATAATAAATAAATAAAATAAATAAATAAAACCTAAACAAAAAGCAAACCAAACTAACCAAAGAAAGCAAGTCAATTGATGAGTTAATTTTAAATGTTTTTTTTTGACAACTTTTTTAATTTTCCGGATGAAAAGTTAGTCTGTTTTACTTCTATTTTATCTTCTTATCTAGGCTTTTTCTGTGCAAAAAATCAAGTCGATCGGTCGCTCCCTTTAAACGCGAAGGAAACACAAACAAACGAACCAACATACTTTCGCATTTATAATATGAGTATGGATTTACTATGTGAAACATATAAAATAGTATTGTGCTACCGGCTGAAGCAAAATATTTAATTTAAAGCAAGAAATAGAAGTAAATTATTGATTCTAAATTTAGCTGGAATGTTCATATTGATGGAATCTGCGACATATTAAGGTACTGGCTTAAGGTGATTTATGAAATCAAAAGCAAACTCCCTTTCAAAACGTTAAGATACATATATACCTCGCTCATTGAATCCATTCTATCTTACGGAGTGCGTGTCTGGGGTCTCACCTTCCGGTCTCATCTGGGTAAAATTTATGATATTCAGGTGAGACTGTTGAGGGGGATTGTACCGGATAGCATTATTCGTGAGGCGAAACACATGGGCGAAGCTGTATATTTTCAATTCTGTAATGTCCTGCCGGTAAAACAACTTTGTGACTACAAATTGATTGTAGATCACTTTGTTGATCCGGAATATAAAAAAAGAGTTTCCTATACTCACAACACTAGATTTGAAACTAAGGGCTTCCTGTTTGTTCCCCGAATTACAAATTACTTCGGAGAGCGAACATTAAATTGCGTTGTTCCAAGATTGTTCAATGATCTCCCACAAACCATCATTAACATGAAAGATCTTCAAATGAAAAAAAATCAACTGAAGAAATATCTTCTAGATACTTTATAGTGCCTGTTTATAAATGAATTTGTAAAATTTAAATAAAAGAAATGTAATATAAACCTGTCATAAAAAAATAAAAATGTGTCCCACCGAAAAGTCTTTAGATTTAGTGGGTAACAAATTCTTGTGCGTAATTTTAATTATAAAAAAAAAATGCTAACGTACAGTTTTTCATTGGTAAATTAAAGCGGTATTTTTTCTAACATGTGTGGAACTTAAAATTTTATCATCCTAGCGTCGATAAAAATATCGTCGCCTCGACAAAGAGCCGTTAGGTTGACCCAGTAAAGGGCGTAGGTAGGGACGTATGTTACTTCTCTCAGTGTGTTATTCTTTATTATGACTATCTGAGTTTCACACCAACTTCACGAAGTTAAGTGCAGCCATTTCGCCCGGAGGGATAATAAATATCTTTTTTCGTGGGTGTTGACCGATTACCGCCACATATTATATCCATTCATCCGTGTCTTCTTCCCACTTCTACCAGTGTCTAGAGTCAATAAACCTTCAAATTTGTATGCAACTCTTAAGGGGGCAGTCCGCATTCTAACACAAAGGTATACTCGTGGTCACTCGTATATGTAAAAACGTTTGAGCTTTTGAATTAATAAATATGGACAGCAAATATTTCTCACATTATTCCTTAAATATTTCATTTGCTATCACATGACTTTAAAACATTAGTCTTAATAGAAATAAAAAATTGTTTTTTCATTCATTACGAAAGTTGTTACAAGACAGACGATTTCTATATTGATTCATTATTTGTGTATAACCAAAAATTTAAAAAGTGTCATTTTTATTTTTCTTTCTAATTTATTTTCATCTTTCAATATTAATACTTTGAATTTTAATATTTTCAGTGTTTTAAATTTTGACTTTTGATTTATTTTATGGTCTTGTTTAGCATGTTTTAATTGAATTTTTGATTACGTACTTTATTTTTCTTAAAAGCATTATGACCATAATATATATTTTTATTAATTTTATTGATTTTTGATTTTTTACGGCTTTTGATAATTTAAATTTATTTTATTTTGTTTTAATTGCAGTTTTAATGCTATTTTTCATTTCGAAGCATCAAAAGTATAACATATTTATAATATGTATTTTTTATGCATTTATAGATCTGTACTCCCTTATTTGAATTTAATAAACACTAATGTCTGAGCACTCCATGTCAAACTATTAATCAATAGTTCATCGGAATGAATATTTTTTTTATTTGAAAATTTATTTATAAACCCTTACGGATTATTACATTCATTTTACATAAAATAATATATACATTTTTCATTTATACTCTGTTGTTCAAAATAATATTTTTTACATCTTTTGAAAAGTTTGTCTGAGTCTTTTGTTTAGTTTTGTCTGGTAGTTTATTGTATAATTTCAGTCCCTGGTTCATTAGTCTTGATTGTCCTTGTCTTGTTTTAGAAAGTTGTATATGGTATTTGTCTGATATTCTCGTATTATGTCCATGTTGACAACAATTTTTTACTAGTTTTAGTTCTTCGTCTACAATTACATTAGTGGCTAATTTATGGATAAATTTTAATGATTCTAGTTGAAAGAGTTCAGTTATATTTAATTGCTTAGTTTTTTTTAAAAGTTCTCTAGTTGCAGTTAAATAGGGAAGGTCATATACTAACTTTAATATTTTATTTTGTTGTCTTTGTAGTCTGTTTATGTCATTTTGATATCCTGCTTTCCATAATAGTTGCGTATAATATATTTAAGATTTTACATAGACTTCATACATTAGAATTTTTTCCGTTTTTGAAATAAAATTTTTGATTTAAAAAAAAAGACTCGACAATGTTTAATATATTTCGTTTTATTAAGTAAAACAATACTTGCATTGTATTAAAATATGTGTATTTACTTGAATAATGACTCTCTATAATAAAATATGTCAAAAAAACTAGTAAGTATTCATGGTAGTTATGTATGGTTAGTATTCCTCTCTCGATTTTGTCGCTTTTTAATATCTCCTTTTTTATCTTTGAGATCATTAGTAATTCATTAAAAATATTGTTTTTTTAAACATTACCGGAGTCATAATATAGTTTAAAGTCCACAACATCCGAGTTACGATATTTATTTATTTTATAGATACGTACAGTCTAATATAATTCAATTACATAATCATGGTAAGGTTGAAAGACAGATCAGTGAAGTTTCTAAATAATAATCAAACATATTAAATTACAATATATTCTTAAACGTGTTCATGCGTATATATATTTATATATGTCTGTAAGAGGGTATGTTTGTGTTAATGTGTATGAGATGTAAGCATGTGTATCATTAAAAAGAAAATGGGAGTATATCGCACCCAGAATGAGTCGTAATTTATTTTTCAATAAATTCGGGGGCGTATTAAATACGTCAGTAGATATGTCGAAATATCTATCAATTTCCATTTTCAACCTATTTTTTCAAGTTCTTATTTCCAAATATGCAGTATTAAAATCTTCCCAGTAAAACCATCCTCAGCTTTCGCATGGATTCGCTATTGAGAATCCCTTTAGGTAAAAAGTACTCGAATTCAACTATAGCGTCCGTAGTAAAATGACTCTCCTCTTAATTTTATGTGCGGTTTCTGAATTCAAGCGTTCAGTACTATCTATATAAACATCTTAATGTTCGTATTTTACTCGTACCTACTTCCGTTTGTAGTACCTGAGCTATCATTATTGTTTATTTTGAGTTTTGTTTTATATTAGTCTACTATTTACCATTTTCCTACAAAAGATTCATGAGTAATTTTTAAGACACGGCAATTATTCCTACTGCAGCTTTGTCATATATTTCGGACCATTTAAAAAAAGTCGTTAATAACTTGGGCTGTAAAAATGTGAATCGAGCTGTAATAGAGTGGGATTTGAATCTTGGACCTTCAATCCGTGAGTCTTTAAACCACTCATCTAAAATTAATGAGATTAAAAAATAATACAAAAATAAATAAAAAAAGAACATCCTCTAAACCCCGATTAGAAATCAATGTAAATATAAAAAAAAAAAACGAAAGGATATTTTGTGTAATACCTATGTACTTTTTCAATTATGTGAAATTGTTTAAAAATTATATAAAAGTTGGCTTTAAAAATAAACAGTTAAATTAAAAAATTTCTATGAAAGGAAAAGTTATGCCAATACAAGTTATTATTGCATTTGGTATTTTAAATATATTTAATATTATATCAAAGCTTTCGTTTGAGGTGTGTTAGTACATATTCCATTGAAAATTTTCGGAATAATATGTTTAAGAGTTCTTTGGCCATATCCGTTACTCAACCTCATAAAATAATTTGTTTATTATAGTCGGCAAGGCTCAGTCTGTTTTTATAATAGTGCGAACTAAACCCGACAGTGCTTTGCTGTTGCTATATTTGAGTATACTATATACTCGTATATAGATTAAATAAATACAATCAAAAGTTTAACAAATTACAACAGGGATGGAGAATACCTTAAATAAGGGAATATGGAAGTCAAGGCATTTACATGGCTTATGACGTGTCATTGGCTGGTTTAAGTGGCCACTTTACACACTGTGTTACATTCACCATTTTGCCTATGTTTGAACATCCATATTTCTTCAATTCTTCCATCTGTTGCTTTTAGTGAAGTTAAAGAGCTGAAACCTTTATTGTTGTGAAGAGATTCATCTGACTGAATTATTTCACATACTCGGCAACGCCTGAAAACAATTTTTCAATTTTTAAACTTCGTCTTGGACCAGTTGGTTTCATTACAATATTTGAGTTTGTCCAAATGTTCATAGACAAATATTGGAATCAAAAGTTTGATATCAATTATTGTATTTATTTCAAATTAAATATATTCATATACATTGTAATTTTTGTGTTTTGGATTACGTTAATTGTGAGGATATGCGTAACAGGGTTCTGAAAATGGTTTTTCTGTCACTGTCTTGCAGATGCCTTCACAATACTGTGCGACAAAGACAACTGCATTTCTGGCCTTTTATGTTCATCTAAAATAGATAAATAAATAAATAACCGCTCTAGCGCCATAATCGAGTGATAAAATATGAGAATACGTTTGTATGAAGTAAATCGGTCCAGTAGTTATTTGGTCTATCAATGACCGACATACGAATATTGCCTTTTATATTATAAAGATGTATGTAGTTTTTATGTCGACAATTACTGAAAATACAATAAAATCTCCTTGGTACAAATAAGCAACCAACTTGAAATAAAAACAATATGTCTTTTTTTAAGTACAGAAATAATATAGATATTCGTAATTCTCCGTACATCATTTAATTATTGTTTTTTATTTGTTTCAGGTAAGTTCACATTGTTTGACTCTCATTTTGGGCTTCGCACACCAGTATTTTTATGGTAAGTGATTGTGAAAACATATTTTGGACCAAAACAAACTATCTGTGTTTGATATTTCCAAAAAATACTATAATATTAGTCACCGATCACCATATTAAACAGATTTTTAAATATAATTTAAATAATCATAAAGAGCCTCAGTCTTTTCCTAGATTAAAACAATTAACAAGGTGATAAGCCATAACTGATATATTTAAAAAAAAACATTATTCTGTTTTTAAACCTGGGATATTTTTGTATGATGAGGATGTCAAGAACCTGAGAAATTATGTATAAAATGCGAAATATTTATACTATTGTATAATTTATTCGAAAATTGTATAAAACACGTACCTTTTTAATTATCTGATTATCATTCTCTAATAAATCACAATATATAAGAAATTACTAATCACCTTTATTATTTTTGTCTAATAATTGTTTGACCGATGTCTGTTTTGGATTCTTCTCATTAAAATGCAGATAAGAATGCATGTACTAGCGCTATAGTACACAGCAAGTTAATTGACAAATTATGAATTAGTTAAATAATTAATATTCCCGTTAATTGCTATTTGTTTATTATTATACTGACCCCTGACAACAATTTTAATAAATCATTGTCGTGTGGACTTTTGCATTTTTTTTATCTATTGTATTAATTAATACGAACTCAATGTTCTTTTTATAAATTTGTTACAAAGCGCAGCTCTCTTTCAGTTTGAAATAAACAAAAGAAGGACCCGAAATGCCCAACATTGTCTAAGTTAAACGGAAGGCCTGTTGATGTCTGTCAATACTCCGGCTTCTCCTGAATAAGTTTTCTTTAGTTTCCTCTTCATAAAGCAAATAATGCGGAGACGTTCCTTATCATGGCCACAGCCGATTATCTTGCCAGATCCTCACACTATGGTTAGAGTAGTTAGAAGGAACATATATTTTGCAGTAAATATAGGTCTTGTGCATAATAAGCGAGGAAACAATTTAGCAACTTCCATTAAAAAACCCATTTTTGTCTCCAAGAGAGCATCCAAAATCCGTGGATTTATTTTGAAAATTTCTAAGCCATTGTAATCCCCAAAATTTCAATTACACTACATAAAGCATTTGTTTTTAGCTTTTTTGAGTTTAATTATTTAATATGGTCTCCAAATAATAATATTCATAAAACGCAGACTGGATCAGTTCAACGTAAAATTCAGAAATGGATTAATTACTTTTATATCTAACTATTATAATTGTCTAGAACACTTTCTCAATTTCAGCTTAGAGTTCAGAAGGGTTTTACCTGGTATAATATTCTCACACAAAAAAATATCTAACTACATAGATGCCCATGATATCCTTACTCAGATTAACCTAATTGTACCTGACCGTAACTTGCGTACCAACGCTGTCTTTGCGGTGGGAAATTTTAGAACCAGCGTCGTATTCTTTTCCCCTCTGCCAAGGATCCTCAGAGGAGTTAACAAAATCTCAGTAAACAGTACTGTCGATGTGGCGAGCATCCAGGAAGCAAGCGGTGTTATCACTCCTGACTTGAGATGACACGCTTGCCATGTCTGCCTAGATCATGACTATAGATATTGCACATTCAAACAAATTATTTTGATTGTTTTGATTAAGTAAATTCATCGTATTTTATATAATTAATGCCTATATATTAGGGCATCCGTAAACCTATTTTACCTATATTTCTTTTCGAGGCTTCCGAACCAATCTTCGAAGCAATTAGAGAGCTATCTTATGCCTTTATAATTCTGTAGCCAGTCTCTTCTGTCTCTACAATCTCGTATTCCGTTCTATACTATACAATATCCATTCCCTTAATGGCTTTAGTGATTAAGCATAATGCAAAAGTTTTCCAACGTCCTTTCCCGATCCTGTGTTTTGCTGGGCAGCTTCATGAGCACGAAAACATTGTTTCACCAAAAGTTTTTCACATCCGAACCGATCCGCCCGCTCTGATTCTTAATGAACGCTGGAAATATTTAATCAAACAAATTTTAATTGCGCCATTGCGAGCATTCTTTCAGATCCGCTTTATTATCCAATCAGAAAGATTGATGTAGTAGCTTGCTGTATTTGCTTTCCTTATAATTTATTTATTCAGTAATTATAGACACATTTGTTATAATCAAACCTCCCACAGTATTTGCGGAGCTAAATGATAATTACCCGTTTTTATACGAATCAAGAGTTTGAATATGAAATGTTTATTAGACCTACATTTATACAAAACCAACAAAAGTTATGTTTTAACTTCGTTATTAAACACTTCTTTACATCTTAAATCATAGTTTTTTGAATGTGGGAAATCAAAGTTTCACTTGATTTATTTCCTGTGTAATCATCATAAATAAAATCGAGATTCACGTTAAACAAATGATATATTAGAGTTAACTCTTGAAAACCTGCGCTAAAAACCTCTCTTCAAGTGGTGCTGTAACGTCTTGTTTTACTAAGCAAAATACGAGAGATTTTAACGTACAATTATTTAAAAACAAAAATTTAATATGTCTATACTTACTTTTTAACAATCTATTTTCCAAAATTCATTAAAATAATCGAATAATTATGGCCTGTTTTGCAAAATATTACTTAATTATTTTGAAAAGTAAGAGAGCTATAGCAAGCCTAGTACTCTTTGTAGACATCAAGAAGTTATACGATTTTACTTAGCATTAGACATATTAAAAACTGACATATTTCATTACAATAATATAAATGGTAATTTACATTTGTTAGATTATAGTGCTTTCTATGTTTACTTTTGTATGGGTACTATTGTGTACCATATTTACGTGCATACTTATTTTTAAAATTACTTTAATTGTCATTATTATTACTATTTAAAAAATTAAAATAAATTGTGACAAAAGAATTAATTGTTTTTAATATACTTATATGTTGTACTTTTTAAAGAAAAATATTCAAAAATTATTTTTCATTTTCAAATTTTATCCACTCACATTTTTTTTATTTTTTTTTTATATCTAAATATTTTCTTTATACAAAACTGCTGTGTTATATACAGCATTTATGTAAAACAATACTTTTCAATTTAATTTTTAAGTTTTTCACATTATATTGAAATGTTTATATTATTTTAAATATGTATCTTTTTAAGGTAAAAGGCACTGCGTGCCGTGTATATTAATAAATAAATAAATGTGTAGTGGGTGTCATACTTATACTGTGAATGCCTTCACATGACCTATCTATTAAACGAATGAAATATCAGCGTTCTTACAATAAATCGACTAATAGAAAATAGGAAAAAAGACCTTTTAAGCATGATTTCTTAACAATTCTACGATACCAAAAGCGGATTCGATTAAATTAGTTATTAAATCAATTTTATACTACAAAAACTATTATCTCTTTCCTCTTCAGGGCTAGGTTTTAACTCTCAGCCGGCTGATCTAACCGTAACGATTTACCTTTGATTCGAGATCTAATTTATTTGACAATCTAATCTGTCCCTTCAGGCAACTTATTACCCTAATGATGCCATCACAGCGAACATAACGATTACTTCATTATTATTATTTCATCGAACCGCGTATCAAATTTATAATACATCTAATTTATCGGTATTTAATACGAGTTTAAAGATCTTTTTTTTTTTGTAATATGAAAATATTTTTGATAATGAAATATCTGGATAAATCATAAGAACGCAAATATTTATTTTCCTTTAAAAAAAAGGATTTTTCCATTAAGATTTTTCCCGAGGGAGTGAGATGTTTTTTTCGGGATGAAAAGTATATTTTTACACTTATTAGCTTTTCGGCTATCCATATGCAAAAAATCAAGTCAATTAGTCGCTTCTTTGCGACGTGAAAGAACAATTTATTTTTACGCTAATATTTTTCCCGAGGGAGCGATATTTTTTTTCGGGATGAAATGTAGCTTATTTCCATTTTCATCTCTCTGGCTATCTCTTTGCAAAAAAATTACGTCAATCGGTCGCTCCAAACAATTACACGTTCGCATTTATAATATAAGTGTGGATTAGGTAATACATCATTTTAAATTATTACTATTCAATGACCACAATTTAGTAATACCCTACGCCACTCAGCTTCGTGTTCATGAAATCAAATGGAACTGGAAACACGTAACTCCCATTAAGTTCAGACCTAGACGACAGTTTTTGAATATCAATTAGCCTATAGGATTATTAAAAATATGACGAAACTTTTGCGATGTGACAATTTTGCGTAATTATTATTTGTAATTCAAATGCAGCTGTAAATGTGCATTTTATGCAGTTAGGCATATGAAAATTATATTTCAACAAGATGGTTGATTAATATAAATTATATTTTAACAAGATGGTATTAAAATTAAATAAACTCTTATAAATAAACAACTAAAACAGTGTAAGTCACTCTCCAAGCACAAGAGTTAGTCTCTTTTTTTGGTGATTTACAGTGATAAAATTTACTAGATGTGTAAAAGTAGTTTTGTTTAGAATTTTACAAAAACTTGCACTTTTTATGAAATTTATGAATAAAAAAACTCTGAAGGAATATATTCATCAACAGGTCTTGTGGCTTGTCAGTAAATGGTTTTGTTCAGAGAGGTAAGCTCTTTTAGCAGTGGACCAAAAAAATTGACTTTCAGCTGGTCAAATCACACCATGTTTAAAAAAAAGTAGGTAGGAGAAAGGTATTTTTTATTTATTTTAGAAATTTTTTGTCGGCTTCAAATGTTGAGGTCCAAATAAAATATTTGTTTAACTACAACCCTTACGAATTATTACATTCAGTTTACAGCAATGCAACGGGCTGTAGGTACTTAGGTCGAGAATCGCAAGCGTAAACCGAAACCGTTCGTTACACGTTTGTCGTTAAACTAAATACCAAACCAAGAATTTGGAACGCTCTTGTTCCATGCAATAGAGTTAAAGGGCTTCTCTAGTTAACTATTACTTTGGGATCATATTCGATGGTAATAACTTCGAATGGGACAATATTGATATTGAAGAATAACTAAAGATTTTAAAAAATAAATATGAATTCCGTGTATTTTCTTATCAAACTGTTTATGTGTATTATAAAAAATTATTAACAAATTACAACAGAGATGGAGAACATTTTAGAAAAGGAAATATATAAGTTCAGGAATTTACAAGGCTTATGACCTGTCATTAGCTGGTTTAAGTGGCACACTGTAACATTCACCATTTTGCCTATGTTTAAACATCCACATTTCTTCAATTATTCCATCTGTTGATTTTAGTGCCTCCCTAGAGGGTAAAATCCAGTCTTTTGTCTACAAATATTTGAACAAACTAAAAATATCATAATAAAAAATCATAATCATCATTATTTCCTTTCCGCACCTAATGGTGCATAGGGCATTGCATTGGTACACCAATTGCAGCGTGTCTATTTTTTTTTGTTACATGAAGGTAAGATGGTCAGTCTTACGCTTCAGGTATCAGTCCAAGGATTGTGAAATATTCTACTGTAAAAACACCCTTTGAAATAAATATTTCATATCAACCATGTCGGGAATCGAACTCGGGACATCTTGCATGGTAGCCAAACGCACTGACCGTTACACCGAGAAGCCGACAAAAAATACCTAAAATAAATTTTAAAAAATAAGATAAGAGAAATGTGTTTTGTTAGAAAAGTTTCAATTTACGCTTGCAATTCTCGACCTGAGTACCTACGGCCCGTTTTATTGCTGTAAATTGAGTGCAATAATCCGTACGGTTTAGTAAAAAAAACAATTTAATAAAAGAAAATATATAAAAGTAAAGGAAGCAAGGTCTGTAGGTAAATGCGTAGTATCGTAACGTTATATTCTCCCTGCTTACCTTTACGGGGAAACGGCATGATAGTTTGTGTGTTGGTTAATAATCAAGATTTCTAACTTAAGCGATGTTAAGTCGGTCAGATACGCCGCAGCGTGCGTCGGGGTGACTTGTAAGTAGGGTTAACTTGGCAAAAAAATATATATCTGTTTGAAAGTTGTGCCGCTCCACAAACTGGTTGTCAACCCTTGTTAGTAAATATAAACATCCCCTTTTGCTGAAGATTACTCAGCTTAATCTCTTAAGGAGCTTATATAGATAGTAGGACTCAGTCAAGCGGCGGGCCACAAAGAGACGTGTACATTGTCAAGTATTCCTAGGTATGCATTTAAGTGAAAGGATGAATCAATAAATTAACTGAAGAATATGTATTTTTATAAATCCGTGTTAACTTGAAATTTTGTCACCAAGTTTTGGCTTTGAATAATTGTGTAAAAATTGCGGTGCATAGTGCTATTTGGAATTGCATTTTGATATGGAAAATAACAGTTAATTGTTTGGCAAACTGTGTATTTATCTAAATACATGAACTATGACGTCACCTTTCGGAAATGAGATCGTTTATAATGAACGCCCGTCTGAAACAATCTACATGTCTCGTTGAACAATTTTTAGGAAGTGAAAGTAACGTCACAAGTAAAAAATGGAAGCGAGGGTCTGTAAAAATTTGTATATTTATACTAAATAACAGTGGTGTAAAAATTCATAAATCAAACAAAATGATTTAATTCATATTTAAATATATATTTTTTCTTTACGTGTCATGTCACTGAACTCCTCCTAAACGGTTTAACCGATTTACGTGCGGTTTTCACCGAAATGTAGATCTTTGCGCTGCGCAAGCTCGTTGTAATTTTAAAAAAATTTAATCGAATCTTAGAAACATTTTTTTTTTTCATCGGTCGATGTACCAGGGTTGCATTCGATGAGAACGCACACACCAAAAAAACATGCTGTTTTTTGCCTTTGAAAAAGTTTTTTTTAATTAAAAAAAATATATAAGCTTATAATGGATTTCAATCAGATTATTTCCTTACATTCCTTATAATTTCTTCCCCTTCATTTATTTTTACTGGGTGTTTGGTAATACTAATATAATATTAACTGTCATTCAATAGATTTTAGAAAATCGCATTTATGATTAAAGTGAAAGCAGAAAGTTTTCTTTCTACTGACGTATAACCTTAACCGTTTTGTATTACTTTTGGTGGTCATTTTTTAATGTGACAAACAGACACAACTTATGTTACGCAATACATTTTTATTATTTCTACAAATCAATTAAATGTTAACTACAGTGTTCATCCTTAGTAAACATATTATTTTACATTATATGAATATTTTTTAATGCATATTAGGAAATTCATTTTGAGGGCATGAGTGATACGGCGTTATTTATTCATCTTCTTTTGTTACTTTGTCTAGGTAAGTACTGCCATAAGAGACCACTTGCCGTGTTACTTTGATGATCGTTAAATACAAATTATAAAGATTTGTTTAATCGTCAAACAAAGCAAAGAACTGTAAAAAACCATTTTGACTATTCTGTGCGGTTTCTTTGTGTTGACTACACTATTATAATCTCTGCGGTTTTGTTATATTGGTTAACTTTACAATATCGGTCATTTTCATAATCCCTTTGGGACATATCTGTCGTCAATTTACCTCTCTTTACTTTAAAGTTTTCCCTTGGTGATGATCTGTCATCGACATTTGGCCACACATATTTTATCTAAGTTGCTTAGACGCGTAATAATAGCATAATAAATGAATTGATTACAATATAGCGGTGTATGAAATTAGAAAAACAATTATGAAAGTAGGTTGAATCCGGTCGAAATATGATATCTTAGGAAAATGTGTTGTAAAACGATGTATGATAGGTGGGTGCACAAATGTCGAGGTCGGAGATAAATCAATAAAATATTTGCCAAACTACACTAAAAAGCTTTATGAACACTTTGTATTAAAATTATTCCTATGTCCAGATGATAAAGAATACAGTTCTGTCCGTGAAATAGATCCCGAATCCTGGACGAGTGTTTTCGACTCAATGGCTACTCTCAGGAAAAAATCCGGCAAAACTTAATCGAGTGGGAATTATTCCGCCTCGTAGTTTAGTGGTTGGCGTCTTTGCCTACTATTTCTGAGGTTCTGGGTTCGATTCTTGACAGGGTGGACATGAAATATTTATCTTAAAGGTTGTTGAAAATGCAATATTTCATTGTCCCTGGAATGATACATTGATTGATATGACTGATCACATCATCACCTTGCCTTCACGTAACAGATACTTGAAATGCGCTGTATTTAGTTTAGTAATTAATATTTATGATGATGATATAAATAATAATTAATTTTGTGTATTCTTCTTTTTCAGCCTTTTTCTCTCCAATGCTGGATAAAGGCTTCTACCAAACGTCTCCCATTTCTTCATTTCACCCGCTTTCATTTACCATGTTTTACCGGCCATGGAGGCAATGCCATCGACCCATCTTTTCTGTGGCCTTCCAACACTCACTTTGTTTGCCCATGGTCTCCACTTTATTATTCTGGATGTCCACCTGCAATCATTTCGCCTCGCCAAGTGTCCTGTCCACTGCCATTTTAATTTTGCTGTACGATCCATGATATCCACGACTCTGGTTCGGCGTCTTAGTTCTTCATTTCTTATTCTGTCTCTTAGACATACACCGAGCAGCTGTCTTTCCATGGATCGTTGCGCACATTTTAATTTCTGGCTACTTTTCTGTGTTACAGACATGGTTTTTAATCCGTGTGTCATCACCAGCAATATGCACGATTCATAGACTTGTCTTTTAAGGCATAATATAGGAACTTCTTTGTTTTCAAAAATGTATTTTAGTTTGACGAAAGCAGCCCAATTTAGTTCTATTCTTCTTGGTAATTTCGCTGTCTGGTTATCTTTACCAAGTTTGACTTTGTGTCTTAGATATATGTATTCATCATTCACTTCGATGTTATTATTGTTAATGAAAATGTCTCTCCCTGTTGGACTTATAATCTTTGCTTTATAAATATTAATTTTCAAATTTTGTGCAAATTAACAGTTTACTTGATTTGTTTTTACTGAAAAACAACAGATTCCGCATTTCGTCATTAAAATGATGAAAATGCAACTTAATAAAATCGGACCTGCACTCATTATTTTCGTCTGACTAAATACACAATTTGTGAAGTATCCACTCAAACCAGCCAATTACAGGTCATAAGCCATGTAAATGTCTAGAATTCCATATTCCCTTCTCAAAAATGTTTTGCCTCTCTGTGGCAACAAATTCAAATGTTTACTACGTGTTATTCGTCACGCTGAGCTCTATAAGTTGATCAGAAAAAAATGCAATATTTCTATAAAATCCCTATTATATACGTGTTTTTTCATTGTCTATATATACGTTTACAAATATAATCTACCAACGATAAATATTCTTTACGTGTATTTAATTGTGATGCAATTTTTGTGTTATTGACTTTAAATTCGCAATTCAATGTTGACTCAGTCGGTAGTCAACCGCAAAAATAGAAATGCTTGGTTATCTCTACGGAGGGTAAGATGATATTTTGGGGCTAGCAGATCATAAAATAATTTATCAAAGTTCTAACAAAAAGAAGCAAAAAGTAAAGATATTACATTAAGCCTGTTGATGATGTTTTTTTTGTTTTTATTGTGTTATGTTTATTTAGTTGTTTACGGTATACGTTTAACGAACTAGCATCAGCGTAATAATTCTCTGTTGCTTGAAAAGAAGCCTTTTAGCCCTTTTAATAATATTTGGCTGATTTATACATCGCCATTTTTGTAAAAACCACCTTAAGGACGCTTTAAAATTGTATTCTTAAACTTAAATTCTAACTAAACTAAAGTGACATATTATATTTCCTTATTTGAAATTGAGGGTATGATCAACTAAAAAGGTGAGATTTTAGTTGGAATCTGAACTGACTGGGACTGTCGATGATTTGTAAGTTTGAAGGCAATTGGTTTCAGGCAGAGAGGCCGGCAACGGCAAAAGCACGATCTCCGTATCTAGTGTTTGGAGAGCGCCGGATTTCGACAAGTTTTCCTCTGCCTGGATCAAATGCTGACCTAAGAGTAGATTTTCTTTGACATGTATTTTCCTTAATGCAAACGTCCGATTCTCATAACCCGTTTTGGATATCTCAAATTGAATCAAAAGACACCTTTGTCCAATTTTTTGTGAGTTTATTTTAGAAATAAAAACAAAACATTTATTAAATTTAAATAATTTGTTGCTATTATTCAGTCATAAAAATGGAAACAATAAAAATTCGACCAAAGTGTTTTTTTTTCAAATAAAATAAATATTACCATTATTATGATTTACCCAAATATTTCATTTTGAGGGCCATTTTCAACGAGTTAGAAAATTACCACCATTAGAAAATAGGAATCAAGTTGCGGTAGAGTGGGATTCGAACCACGGACCTTTGAGCCGTGAGTCCGAGACACTAGCCACGGGACCGCAACCCAATTCAGTTATTTTAATAATCAGTCCTTCAATTGTTTTTAATTCATTTTCTTTTTCAAGGAATAGAACTGTAGATTTTGACGTATAAAAAATACACACGTTATTCCTGTACCAACTCCATCTAAAATATTTTAAATAATAATAATGATGGTTTATTAACATAGCAATTTCTATGATCTCTTGCATTTTTGTGGTTAAAGATTGTGTTCAACAATGTATGTAAAACCTGTTTTAAGGCAGATATGCACTGCAAAATTATAATAAAACATGACTGTCTATTTATTGACAAGTGTATTTATTATGCATGTAAAATGACTCACGCTATTATTTATCAATATTCAAGTTTGTTATTGAAAATTTTTGGTCGAAGTTCATTGTAATTTATTGTAGAAATAAAAGACAAGCAATTTTTTAATACCCAAATTATACATTAATGGATTTAAGTGTAATTCGTCTGTTATTTTTATAATACGTTTAAGGTATTATTCTAACTTTTCTCTGCCCAAACACGCTGACCTTTTTTTACAAATCGTTAGCCCGAAGCAACAGCGAGATTAACCCAAATTTTCCGATTTTGAGATACACATAGCGATATGTTAGTAAATTGAATTAATTAATGTTTCCAAATAATAAAGTGTCGAAGTTAGACAGTTAACCTATGTGAACTGTATGTATTACTAATCTACTTCAAATAATTCAATTCAATTCAGTCAGTCCCTTCACTCACCTCAATGTCCGATTATCTCAGAATATGCTCTTCGAAGTTTTCTGTTGCTTGGGGTTAGCAAAATGGATTAAATGAAACCCGGGTCATGGTTGTACAATGTTTGGACATTGAATATTTTGGGTTCCAAAAACCTGAATTTCTTTGCGCGAGTTCAAAGATTGTGGTAGACCCCATGACCCATCCTCTAGTTTGACTCCTGGTAGTGAGGGGGTGTTCCTTTAGGGATTAAACAGAATAATCAACATTTTAAACATCAAAAACATTTTTCGCTTTATAATATGACATTTTACACTCGTTTGTTTATCTTAACACACGTAATAATTCTATAAATATACAATGACCTTATATTTAAACCCTCGAATTATTCAAATAACTTGAAAAATACATCATTTGAAAAAAAAAAACAAATTGCGATGTACATTCATGCAAATATTTATGCCATCTACTATGCGCTTGTAACGTGTCTTTTTAAATATGTATGTCATTACGTACTCGTATACTACTCAAAAATGCATGCTGAATATATCGAGGCTTTACTGACAGAATGCATTAAGTCATTAAAACTAGTTCCGAGATAATCACATTTAAAGCTTTTTTATTCTTTCAACGCATTATTTCTCCCACATTTTTTTTTTAAGCTTTGAAAGAGTATCTTAACTTTAGGTAGAGCATAAAATTTTAAATCAACATCTTGTACCTATATTTAAAAATATTTGAAATATATGAAGACTGTTGAGTTAATGCATTCTGTCAGTATAGCCTCAATATGCAGTGTTTGAAATTATCATACAAATCTTTATTATCATATATACGAGTACATAGGTATATAGATAAATGTCTGCATAAATTTTAATAATTTTGTATCTGTATGTCAAATAAATTATTCCGTATTAATACCCGGTGATCAAATAGATTTTTATTTGGGTTTATTACGCAACACATGTTTTATATGTTTTATTTGACAAATGTGTCAATAGTAAATAATCTATAATTCATACGTACATTTATAATTTATATTATGTTACAAAAAATATTAACAATGATAGTATTACATTGGCATAGCTAAATAAATCAATGTCTGTTATGTTAAATTTCGCAAGTATAAAAAATAAGAATGTTCATACATAATCTCGACATGTAAGGCGTGTGGTAGATATGAAATCGTTTTAATTTTTTGGCTATATAAGAATGCCGGCCAGATTCCGCTCTGGGTAACTATTGAGATTTATTTTTCGTTTCGCAAAAAAAAACTTTCAAAATCAAAATTCAGTCGATGTTATAAAAATATGCACAATTTATTTTGATTCGCCAACTTTTTCAATAATTATATATCAAAAGAATATCGATGAAAATTAATTTCTCGAAAGATGCTTAATTATGATTTAGCATCTTTAAGGAATTGACAATTTTATTTTTTAAGGAATTTTCAAATTTTTATGACACTAGATTTATTCTCCTGTACATAGACATTTTCATCCTTTTTTGCTTTAACGTGTTTAAATATCGTTTTGGTTAACGTCGTAAACCACTACATTAATTTGCAGATAGTCTCAAATAATTTGATTGTACTTAATTACTTTTTCATGTGACTTTTAATGTAACTCGTTTCTTTATGAAATCACTCACGTATTGTAACATGCTCCTGAAGCGAGGATTAGTACGACATATTTGTATGTTTTTTGCCAGGTGACATAAAACCGTTTGATACATTAAATTCTTACATGACAGCCATGTTATGTCACAATCAACGTGTCAAATCAAATATTTGTTCTAACTGTCCATTCAGCTTGTTTGCTGACAAGTTTAATACCCGTTCTTGTTTATAAAGCAAGTTTACGGTAGGCCTTTGGGACAAATCCAACTGTTTTTCGTTTATAGTACTACGAACAGTATCACTTAGTAAATGTATGGAAATATTAATGTGTTTGACTAACCTATTAATTAAAGCGGCTCGCTTTGACGAAACAATTTTATACTCTGAGACAACTCTAAAGTTCTTTAAAACTACCTCGCCCGTATTTAAACTATTCAGAAAAATACATCACTACTCACGTTTACTGTTAGCTTATATTCGCTTTATTACTGAGAAAGGTGTTTCTAGAGAAGTAAGTTACGAATCAACAGTTATTCACACATCAAAACTGCTAGAATTTCTTACGAAGCTTAAGTACAATTATTATTATATTATTCGCCTGTTTATAACTGGAATTACAATAATGTAATAAAACAGATATGTTTTTTTAGCCTTATTTATTCTGTTCATAATGTCATTGAAAGCAAAAAATAATAATAAATATAAATTTTTTTCTCTTAAACTTAGATTTTGTAATTTTGTATTTTTTTTCAGTGTAATTATGATTTAAGATATACCTACCTGTCCATTAAAAAAAAAAAGTAATTAAAAAACATTTTTTGTGCTTTTTAATTTTTATATATATATATATTTTTTAAACCTTTATTTTAGCATAAATAAACAATACATTCAGTAGAAAAATGGAACACTTAAGGTTGAACTTGCCAAAAAAGACTCTAGCTGTTGTGTTTGGCAAGTTTACAAAATAACATAAAAATAAAACATAAAATGCAAAACAAAATAATAAAATAAATAAAAAATTAAACAATTTTAAAAATTGAGAAAATATAACACTAAAAAAATATTAAATAAAAACACAAAATATTATATTCCTTTTAATGTTTTTTTTTTATTCCTTATAATGACTTTTTATATTTTACACAATATGTAAGCGTGTTCATTGAATGAAACCATTGCGATATAATATGTACATGTAAACTTTTTATGCATTTTTTCCTCGTTTTTTTATTTTTATTTTATTTGAAGTGTTTATTTCTACACAATATGTATTTTTGTAAAGTAAAAGGCACTACGCGCCGTGTATATGGGAAAATAAAGAAATAAATTTTATCAAGAATATATTTTTATTTAATTGATTTCAAATACGATTTTCAATTAACGGTTTCTTTTAGTCCTTCTGGTAACTTATTGTATAGTCAAAAATATTAATTTGTCCAAATTTTTGCAGAGGTGAACTAGATTTAACTGCCTAGGAAGTTATTAAGATAAACACGTTACAACGGAGACAGAGATCATTTTAGGGAAGGGAATATGAAAGTCTTCGCATTTACAGGGCGTATAATCTAGTATCTGGTGTGTACATATCTAATAATGTCTTCTTATCTAATAAATCTTACCTTCATTCGTTTCACAAATTATCACTGGCTCGCTGCGATCGGAGTGCTAATGCATATGAACCGTTGATGCGGGTAAGATAACGATTATGTAACATTTACTTTAGTTGTTTTTAGTTAATCCTTAGAATGATGATATTAAGTGATGGATTATCGTTTAAGTTCATGTAAACCTCAACGTTACTGAGACGTTAACTACCAACGCGACGATCGGCAAGTCGTGCACATCCAGAACCGAAAGAACCTGGGCCCCGATTACAATGGGAAGTTAACATTTATCTTCAATTTTAGCCACGAAGTAAAATAAGGTTTTTAGTATAAAAAGCAAATATGCGTACATTTTTTTAAAAACATGTTTAATTATAGGTTACCGACGCAGATACTTCAAATGTTCATGCAAATATACTCATTTTCGTACACAAATACCGATTTTTCCTTATAGAGTCGAAGATAACTCTGTTGACTTCCCATTGTAATCGGGGCCCCAAAGCCTAGTAAAGTAGGAAAGTGTGGTTAAGCCTATCGGGAGGCATCTACAGGGTATTTATTTATTGAGTATTTCATGGCTGTAGACATGAAAAATAAATGTGTTTGCAAATGATTGAACATTTTTAGACAAAGATATGCGGATCAAAATTTAAAACACTTTAAAAACGGATTACAGTTCTATAACATTTAGATATTTCATAATCATAATGTCAATAATAAAGAGATACATAAATGTAATATTAACATAAAAAAGTAGTGTTTAAAACTGTCTGAACATTTTGTTAATTCTCTGTGTATATTAAGTCGTCTTTGTATAATCTCACATTTAAATAAATAAAATAAATTTTTTGTCCTCGGCACGAGTAACCCACCCAGTGAGGTCACGTCATTTTTAATCATTGTTTATAATGTGAAAAAAAAAATGAAAAAAACAAATAAATCCTTAAAAAATTTCCATCGTCGTTTTTTTGTTTCATTCCTTAAAGAATGAAGTCTTGCACACCAGTACCATTCAGTATAAAAACACATTTAAATGTTATCGACAATCGAACTATGTCGGTAGACAAATGCCCTGACTACAGTATGTTTTTATGTAATTTTCTATCTGAATAATATCCAGAATGCTATCGCGATTACCGACGATGTTATTAATTAGAAATTCAATTAAAAAACGTTTATCTTCCCAATTATAAAGTTCGGTTAGCCCCAGAGCCGGCTTCGTATAATCTTATGGCGAGCATTCGCAGTCGGTATTACAGGTATCTACTATCTACCTCATGGTCTTGTTAGACTGGTTTCGGGTAGACCGTCCTAGTTACCCCTCTCGCCAATATTGACTCAAGTCACCCGGCCACCCCACATAACGAACTTAGTCCCGTGATTTTCACATTTCGCGCTGCACCAATTTACCCCGCCTTACCGGGAACGAGATAACTACTCCAAACGAGTAACACCTATTTTATTTAAAATAGATATCTCAAATGAAACGGAATTAAAATATCAAGAAGAAAATATGAATGTCTAGTCGTCTTGGCATCTACAAGGTTTGTAAACCTTTAGTTAAGAGTGAAATTTACTGGAGAATGTCACAATTAGGCAAAACGCGTCACACCTAATATTTTATTTCTTTAGATTTACTTTGAATTTATTTATTGATATATTAGTTTTAATAGTTTTTAGTTCATTGGGGAGATTATTGTAATTTTTGACACCTTTGAATACAAAGCTATTTTGACTATGCCTTATGTGGAATTTAGGGATTTTAATATTATTTTTGTATCTGAGTGACTTGTTCATCTCAAGTTCTATTATTTTTTCTTCTTTATAAATTTTTATAATGCAATTTATTTTATAAATAGTGTTTACTGTTTGAAATTTAAATAATTTATATAGAATTTCCGTAATGAATGTTAAGGGTTTCTTTAAAATAATTTAAACAATGAATCTTTGTATTACTTAAAGAGGGTTTAATATATTGCCATCCAAATATACCATGTTGTAACAAAGATTGAATAATAGAGTTATAAGCTATTTTTGTTTTTTTTTTTTTTTAATATTCCTTAATCTAATAAATATGTTTATACATTTTTGAATACGCTTAACTAGTTCACTAATCAATAATCCTTCATTCTCATGCAAAATTAAGTTTATGACGTCTGTCAATTCAAACATCAATTTGTGCATTCAAATTTAAATCAATTAATAAACGATGAAAATATTACCAGAGTAGGTACCTATTTAAGAAGATAAAATTTCACAATTCACCAATTATAAATTAATCAACTAATGTATTTTGAAATTATATTCGCCATTTTTTTACGCAGTTGTAATGTAATCAAGCTTTGAGATGGGTCAATCAATCATACAATTTGATTCTTTGTCTTTTTTTGTACATCGAAAATATTGAATCGAAAATCCTCCGCGAAAATTAATCCCATTTAATGGTATTTGACACGGTGGTAATTTATATAAATGAAAACGATTTTAAGTACAAGAAATATGCCCTATGTGACTAAAAGTTCATCAAGAAATATAATAAATTATTTATTCATTTTAGACATTCGATTGTGTTCGCCAGTCATTTGAATAAACTTTTCCTCTTTAAAACATACTTTATTTAATCATCATCACCATCCATACTCTCGTTCGCCTTTTATGGTTCATGAGGCACTGTATTAATAAAACCAATGCAGCATGTTCAGATCATCTGTGCAGATCATCTGTTATATAAAGGTAAGTCTTACGATTCATGTGTCATGTGGAAAAACATATTTTAAGCAAATAATACATGAATTAAGTTTTAATACTCCCCTTCGTCGCACTCCACATAATACGTTATTGAACAACAACACATGCATCACCAGAGCAGCCCGAAATTCTCCATTAGGAAAAGCAATCAATATTTTTCCAAAATATGAAAGAATCTCTTTTATTTCGCAACAGAAAAATATCGTCATTCATGATACGGTTTTTCGGCTAACTTTGCATTAATTGTTCGATTCAAAATTATCTTGTTTTCAAAGAATTATGAATTCAGTACATCACTAATTTTACTTATTTGGGCCAATGCTAAGCGCTTGATACGATACATATTCATTATTTGTACGACATGCAATTCAAAGCGTTGAGTTTCATCTGTAAATATTCATAATCAGGTGTTCGATTTAATGAGGAAAGGTATAATCAATGAATCAATGACATCGATCGACGTCGGTCGGGTTAATGTAGTAACATCAAAGGTTTCATTACCTCGCCGAATAAATCTCGGTACTACGATGAAATTATCAGTTTTTTAAAGTCATATTTCTCAAAAACTATGACATTGTGCCTCGAATCTTTTTTTCAATACCAAGATGACAATTTTAATAAATAAAAAATAAAATGACTTCTTAAAAAAAATGTGTTGTATAGCTTTATGATGTGCTTAAAAACATGTCTTTAAAACTATCCTTGAAAAGTACCAATTATTACGAATTCAGAAAACGTATTTCAAATGGCGGCCGTCATGAATGTTTCCCAAATTTACGAAAAAGTATTTCTATGCTACTGGTACAAAAATAAGAATAAAATAACAATAAAGGTATATCTCGAGCGACAACTAACGACTTACAATCGGTACCAAAAACAAAAGCGTATGGCCAACGGTCGCACAGATACCTTGTTCCTAATATTTTTAACACTCCAAAAAGTACGCGGGATACAACAAAATATTCCAATTATAAGCGAAAAACAAAAAGATTTTTATATTAATGAAATTGTGGTCATCCAGTTAGTATAAGATGTAACAATAATAATTCGTCTTTTGGCAACAGCGAAATGTACTGTGCCAAAAATATTAGTTCTGTGTTTATAGTATATTTATAACATTTAAAAAAATATATATAAAAAAATTAAAAATCAGTTCCTCGGCACGGGACACACTATAACCAAATCATGTATATTTCCATATCAATGAAATACTTCATCGTTGCGCCAGCAATATCTGTAAGTAGCATTTTAAGTTGTTCAAGAGATTAATAAAACAGTGTATTTTTTATAAAGTTTATATTTGAAGCACTTACTTTGTGGTTATTCATTATAATAAAATAAATAAAACAACTTTGTTTTTAACCACTAATTTTTATTTTTCACAGGCCGGTTTCAAAGCAAACGAGGTTCTTTGTCAAGGTTTACGTAACTAATGAATTGGTTCCTTTTTATTTTATTTCTATCATGTTCACTAAATACTACACGTGGACCCAATAAATCAAGTGTTTTTTTTTCTTACACGGGTGGTAATTTGAGATCCTTATTTAAAGTGTATTTTTATTTTTATTTATTAAGGAATCTTTTGATAACGGTATTTTACTTTTTATTTAATCTAAGTTTATTTTGTTTAAATAAAGTCGTATAACAACTCTTAAAAATAAATTTAAAATACTTTAAAAAGGAAAGTTCACTTAACCGATATTGCTGGGCCAACGACGACTCGATAAATAAAAACATATCCACACAAAAATATTTTTTTACCGCTTTATAAATTGATTGAGCTGAGTTTTATTTCACCGAATTTAAAACATCCTGATAAATTTGTCATTATCGTATCAAAAATAAATTACTTAAACATGCATCATTATTCGCGTGATACGTCCGCGACCCCTGCTATGGGTATTTCGTGAATTTGTGCTAATTTCGCTACCTGGATTCCTGAAGCGATATGGCACGTTCCATTGTGTACTTACACCTTTTGTTAAGTATGTGTTTACATTAGAATCGAGACTGGAAATAGAATACATACAACGTTTTATACTGAGCCAGAGGTGCGAAACCAGGTTTTCGAAATAAATGTTAATGTATGTTTTTTTAAAAACAAATCGTAATCAGCGCAAAAACATTCGATCTCTCTTATTTCAAACGTTTTTCACAAACCTTGTGCACTAAAATATCTAGTCGAGAATTTAATTTACTTTTCTAATCATGGCATATCACTTCTCTCTTCTCGGGAGGGGAAACTTTCTATTCCTTGACATCCTACATTCACCAACTCCTTCTCTGTTCAACGTATCAGACTTTGGAATGCGCTACCTCTTCTTTTAAAAAAATATACCTTCGCTGGTCATTAAAAAAAAAACACTTGGAAGATTATTATACATCCCTTTATTTTTTTAAATTTATTTCTTTTCTTTCCTGCAGTCTTCTTCTGTCTTCTTTTAAACTCAATATTTTATGATCCGACATTGCTAATTATAAATTGTGGCTAAAATAAGTATTTTTAGGTTTAATTATGCAAGCTTTACCTGCTCACTTAAACTCATCTGTTATTTTCGAATTAACTGTTTTTATAATTCTTTTAAATTAAAGTATGAATTTCAACCAGTCTGTTTTATCGGTTGGTAAAAATATATTTCTTTTAGTAATAAGCTCGCCAAAGTGCTTTTTTTAAAAATTAATGTCAGTTTGTAAAATACAAATTTGTTTAATAAATATTTCACAGGCAAAAATGGTAAAAATAAACAAATGTTTCGAGAGCCAAAGGTTGTGCATTTTAGCTTATTAATAAGGTCATGTTCTCATATCGGTGTAAATGTTAGCACTGTTTATCATCTTTATTATGTAACCTTCATGGATTAAGGCAGCAGTTGTCGCCAACCTTGCTTAACTGGAGTTTTAGTCAGCAGGTGTCGTTTACTAACTAGCACCTGTGGTTACTCGCTTGCGGAGTGGCAATATTGACCCTTAGCTTACAATATTATAAACGTAATATCAACATTCAGTTATAAGGGTTAACCTAAATAATTAAAATTTAATGAAACCTTTTTTATATATAATTCTGATAAGTTATAATGATGAATATTATTCAACAGTATATATTGAGAACGGTAGTGGTTACACACATAAATAGAGACATTTACCCAAGCGTCAACCACATCCATAATACAAGATACTCCAATAGGGATCCGATACGAATAATAAATAAATTTTACGGGTTTGGAGAGTCTGATTGTAATTTTTTATTATTATTTTGGTATACATGCCCTTGAAGTATGCTGAAATTTTTAGCTATATTCATTGTTTACTTTGTCTGTGGCAGCCCCTAAGGTTAGACGTGTTTGGCGTGCTCGGCGTGCTCGGCGACTTTCTTCTTGGTGATCCAGAATGCCTCCACTGGAACGATTGAGCCTTAGTTCTGACGTCATATCCGTAAACCCATGTTTTGTCACCTGTTATAACACGTTTCAGTAATTCTGCGTCGTCGGCGTCGTTGGTTTTATTTAGTTACGACTGAGCAACTTCCATTCGCCGCTGTTTTTGTTCAAAATTCAAATTTTTTTGAACAAATTTTGCTGCCACACAAAACATTCGTAAAAATTTCATGGCATGAGCCATTCAATATGTCAACATCATCTTCATAACCATTTCATTAACTTTTCCACGTTTGCATCGGTTGTTGATGTGCTGGGGCATCCGGGCCGTTCGTCATCTTCAACGTCTTCACGGCCATCTTGGAAACGCTTCTACAACTCGTAAACTCTTGTTGTATTCATAACAGACTCGCCATAGGCTTTTGTTAACATTCACGCATTTTGTTATACTTTAATTAATTTTTTACACAAAATTTGATACAAATTCTTTGATCCATTTTTTTAACAAACGAAAATCGTCGAACTCATAAAAACAAGCAAGGTACTTACGCCAAAGGTGCCAGTTCAGGGACATTGAAATATTGCAATGTATAAACCGCCTTGAAAACAAATATTTTACGTCCATCATGCTAGAAATCAAACCCGATTACCTTTTTATTTTTAGATCTTTTACAGAGTAGCCCATTAAGACAAAATTATTTATTGATTTTAAACTGCCTTAAAAAATCACAAAACGAATGAAAAACAAGATACTTTTTCGTAAGAAATTTCGAACCATTTTATTTAAAGCAATGGGAAGTAAAAAACATCGGTACAAAAAACGATATGCAATGTTTTAAAATATTTTAAGCAATAACACGGTATCTAGAGGTTTATAATCAAAAACGATCAATTTCACAAGCATGACTGTAGTCTTCATCCGCCTGGACACAGACTAATTGAGTAAATTATTTACCTGAAATCCATATGTTAACACTGTTCCATTTTTCTTGCCTTTTGTTCGGAACTGCGGTCTGTAAACCAGGTTTCCATTTTATTTCCAAAAAATAAATAATTATTGTATATAAAAAAAATTAAAACTGGGTCCATTTTTTTTTTCTAATAAATTATTGTACAACAATACAATATGTTGCCTCGTGGTGCAATGGTAAGCGCGTTTGCCTAGCATGCAAGAGGTCTCGGGTTCGATTCCCGACACGGTTGATATAAAATATTTATTTGAAAGGGTGTTTTCACACTAGAATATTTCATATTTCCTGGACTGGTACCTGAAGCGTAAGACTGATCATCTTACCTTCATGTTACAATTTTTTTTAAATACGCTGTGATAAGTTTACCAATGCAGTGCCCTTTGCAGCATTAGGTGCGAAAATAAATTAATAATGAAAATAATAATGATACAATATATTTGGGTAATCAAAATACATAAAGTTGTAAATTGATTCTGTGTTTAAAATTGCAATAATAGACTTCAATCGACTCAAAACTAACACTCGTAATTGTGTGATAGAATGTAAATTGACCGCCGTTTTCAGCACAACTGAAAAACCGTTTCAGTTTTTGGTATCAAAATCAATTAATAGTTTTCCCTTCCTGTCAGCCATTTCACTCGCGGTTAAAATGCATTTCCGGTTTATTGTGAAACGTTATGCTTCCGGTTGGAGATTGAAATATTGACTACCGAAATGTTAACGACAAACGCCATATGCAAAAAGTTTGTTTCATTCTGTAAATGTGAACGATATCTCATATCATGGACGATAATAATAAATAAATCAATATTATAAGAATGTAAAAGAATATTTAACTGTTCAAAAATTTGTATTAAAAATAATGCTTTACAAAAATCGCACTTATCCCTCTTTCCAATTGTTCCAAGAAGCTAAACTTTTAGATCTAAGACAAATATGTTTTTTTCAATGTTTTAAATGTATATTTTAGAACCAAAATTTAATTACAAGTAATTCAAATAGATCAAGTCAAAGAAGGAATCGTGTGTTAGAAATACCACATTGTAAAACGAGGCTCGCACAGAGACATGCATATTTTATCGGCCCAAAATTTTTAAATTCTTTTTTTAATGAATCTAATTTATTCCAAACTTTCAAAATTTTCCTTTTTTTAAAAAACATGCACTTTCCTAGATTCAAACTAAAGATATGATTTTTTTTTCTATGATTTATTATGTTGCTCTTTAATAATAAGGAATATTTTTGTGTTTTTTTTTAAATATTTTTTATTTCCCTTTTTAATTACTATAAAAAAAATACCATAAAAATTTTTGCATAAAATTTTATTTTTTCTTTCTTATATTACACAAAAATATTATAACTGTCCATTATTTATTATAGGAGCAAAAATTCATTAACATTTTCTTGTATACCCACGAACAGACCGTGCCTTTGTGGGATATTGTAAAAAACAAAAAATAAAAATTATAAAATAAATAAATAAATAAAATAAAAAATAAAAATGAAATAAAATTAGCTATCTTCTATTTTATATCATTTTAATTAATTGGTTTTATTAAAAAAAATTGGTATTGGTTTCTTATTGATTTATTGTGTTGCATATTTATTAAGTTATAAAAGTAAGTGTGTTTCACAAACTAAAATTTCACATTTTTAATCTAAACATGAATATTTTTGTACGGATAATTTTCTGCATTTAGAGACTCTTTAGTTTCCCTGAGACTTTATAGAAATACTTTCAAAGACATTATAAAATTGTCGTTGTGAGTTTTACCCTCACATTATCGTTTAATGTTTGGGAGTCCTTGTTGCAACGTAAGTGTATTAAACAAAATTAATGAATCTAAGTCCATTAGAGTGTAAGCTCTTTTCTAACCACGTAGTTCAAATAATAATACAAAACCTTACTATCAAATATAACATCTTTTTTTATTATTTTATTTATTTTTATTTAACAAATTAAAATACAATATTACAACTAAATACAATTTTTTACATTAATCAAATATATATATATTTACATTAACGTTTCCCATTACGTAAAAGAAATAAACAATTCTTGTGTACATAATGGGGAGTGACGTCTTACAATAGATTATTTTATGTTAATCAATAATATTTTTAGAATAACATAAATAAATTACAAAAAAGATATTAAAGATGTTTTCAATTAGTGTTACATAAAGAAGAATTATGGATGTAATTTTTCATTTCTTTATAACTTACTTTTTTTATTATATTAAATTGTTAAAATTATGTTACATTGTTAAAATATGTTATATTTCTTTATTACATATTTTAACATACTCGTATTTATCACTCGCAACACATGTATATAAACTTTCAGCGTATCTTGATCATTTATCAAATCATGTGTAAAACTTGGATTTTGTTTATATATTCAAATTTTTTTATTTTTTTTTACATATTTTTTTTTTTCAATATTATTACCTCACTGGGCACAACCCGTGTCGAGGCATTAATTTACATGATTTAATATATCATACTTATAGTGTCTAAAAAATATATAAATAAAATACGTATAAAATATTATATATTCACGTTCGAATCCACACAGATGTATATACATATATAAAAGTAAGAGAGAAAAAAAAAGAAAGAAAAAGAAAACAACATTATATTATTAGTACAGGTCAAACATTTAACTACTGCGCAGACATTAGGTCAAGTAACAAGCTACTGTCAGCTCCCGGTGGCCCAACATCCGCAGAAATGCCAAATATACGAGTACATGACTTATATTCATAGAGACACTGTGTGACACTGTACAAAACACGAAATGCAAAAATAATTACATTTTAACAAGTTTACTGCTTTGGTGGGGAGACCATCTCAAGACAGTTCTAGGGACCCAAATCAAGTAGCCATTTAAATAGCCAATTAAAAGAATAAATAATAATTCGGTTTAAGTGTTTTCATGTATTTGTTTTTTGCACTATTATTGAAGTCCTACCTGCATTCAAATGATTTATTTATTATCCCTACAATTATTCTTTATACACACTTTTACAATGAGGAACGTGTACAAGTGTGTATAAAAATGAACGATAGGAATACAAAAAAATGTTTTCTTATGCGCGATAAAAATTAGAGCTTCAATTTGTTTGACAAAGATTATTGAATTTTACATTTGTTTTAACATTTGTAGGGAAAAAATAATAAAAAATATTTTAATAAAAACGAACAACTTTGAACGACGTCATTAGTTCATATAAATCAATCAATGATAATTGAGTCGTAAAAGGTTTCCGGTTTACGGTAAGTCAACGGACCAATGGCAGAACTGACCGAGAAGAAGCGGAAGAGAACTTGAGAAGTCACACGCGAAGTGGTTTCAGAAATTTCGAACTTTAAAAAACATAGCGCTGATAATGCAATACGTTTTTTTTTTTAAAGTTTGGCTGAGTTTGATAATCTGGTAACAAATGAAAAAAAAAAAAAAAAACCACTAAACTTCCTCATGTCATTATTATGCTATGCAGTTTGTTTATTTTCCGATGTGGATAAATGTATAAACTCTATGTATAAGGGCTAAACATAAATACAAATGGCGATTCACTCGTATAAAAAAGCCTGGTGATTTTGTCAAAGTGCAAAAAAAGCTTTTAAAAGAATTTATCAACAAAAATCCTTAAGCTAGTAAATAATAAAAGCCTCCAAACGAAAAATAATTTGAAAGCAACAGAATCGGAGATTATTATATCTCGCTCACGAAAGTTTCGTTGTTAAGGCTTTCATTAGTTGCGTATCCATTCGGCTCTTGGTATTTTTTTCAATCTACCGTTTTTACGATGCTTGGAACTTTGTCGCTAATTCGCTATAACGGCCAGCTAACGGCTTCTATAACGAATCACATCCGTAACTCGTTCCGCTGGGACCGAATTCAATGGACCTTTATTTAAAGGCTGATGATTTTTCCGAGGACTGAATTTTAATCAAAGTTTCTGTTTAAGAATCAGGTTTATTCATTAGTTTTATTCTCTTTCATCCAATAATCACACGAAATCGTCATTAATGATATAGTTTACATAATTAAGTTATTTTGGAAACTATTTATTTACTATTATCCTAAAAACTATTGTGATTTAGTTTTCTATTTTGTTGTGTTTATTTTACACCAAAAATTATATTATAAACTTTTCCCTAGTGCATTGGTTTGCAATAGGTATAAACTATCTCATATGCGTGGCCGGGATCGATTCCATGTTTTTTTAAACACTTTTCAAACCAATATGCATTATTTGTTTCGTTCAATAAAAATCTAAATTCATATTTCATATTTCCTATCTTACTTTTTTTCTTTAATCGCTCATGCAAATTGATTAATATCCTATGCATGTTTACATTTAAATAGGGGAACTGTAGTTATGGTGCAAATTTTGATTATAAAAAATAATTAAAATGGAGATCGGATGGATGTGTGTGTAATTTTAACTTTATGTGTATGATTTTAAGGAGTTATTTTTTTTCCTTTATTTCTATCTTTAAAACCAGATGGTAATTGAAAAAAAAGTTCAGTACGGAAAAAAAATATTGGTTTATAAAATAGTTCTTATTTTTATGAATCAAGTTTTCTTGTTCAATATTGTCTTCTTTTTTCTTTCTAGTCAATATGAAAGTTCAATATTCTATGCCCAATTTCTGTAAAAAAATTGTTTCGCTAATTCATTCCTATCGTATGAGAAGAAACGAAAGCGAAATACAAATAAACAAAGAATATTTTACAATACAATGATATTTGTTCATAAAATTATAAACTCTAATAAAAAAACTGAATTTTGGAAAAAAATTGATCGGAACCAGCATGAACACAATCACAATACTAGAGAAAAGAACAAAATTAGACTTCCATTTAGGAAAAAGGCAAAGTCACAAAATTCAATTTTATTTAAAGCAATTAAAAAGTATTACGAAATGGAAAAAAATATTTATGAAGAAAAAAACATATCAAAATTTAAAATAATGGTCAAGACATATGTGATAAACAATTTATAAATTAAATATATTTGCAATGTTATTATTAGAACACACATAACAATATGTATGATATGTGTGCCCTATTTTAAGATTTAAATAAATAAATAAATTTCATCGCATTGGAGTGAGATAGATATATGATGAATGAAAGAACTAACGAAATAAAATTGTGACAGAATAAGAATGCTGCTTTCTTAAAATAATGATAATGATTGTCAACAGCATCATTTAAAAAGCTATGAATAAGGCCAAAAGTTACCTAATTACGGTTTTACCTGAGATTAAATTGTTTTGTCGTGTTAATACTACACAGTAATGAAGGGTTTGCACGAGATGTGATATTCATACATATCACCATTCAACTCTCCTTGATTTTATACTGATACTTTGGTTTCTGTCAGATTTATATATTGGAGAGTTGGTTAAACCTAACTCATTTGAAGCTATTATACTATCCAACCATGTTACCGTTTGAAGTATAAGATCAGTATCGGTATTTTAAAATTTAAATAAATATTATTATATTATCATAAAAGCATTTTAGTTTTTTGGCCATTTGTTCGGCATAATTTTAGGAGTTCCCATGATATATTTAAACTTCGCATTTTTTTCTCTCGTATTTCTATCAAACACCTCACTCCGCAATTGCTTCAAAAGATTTTGTTGCATAACTGTAAAATCACTAGCTTCTTTGGATTTTCTGTAAAGGAACGCTTCTTCATAAGCCGATTGCGTGCTTGTTTTGTTATTATTAAATATAACTTTAATGGGCTTTGGTTTTTTCATCATTATTTCCAATTCTTATACATCTAAATGACGATTTGTTTATGGAGTTATCAATTTTCTGAAAAAAAATTTCCAACATCAACATATCAGTATTTATTCTTTTAGCCTTTTCCTCATGATTCTCCACCAGACTATGTATTATGATGTTTTTTTCTCTATTTTTTCTGTTTTCGAATTCTTCCTCATCTTGTGCGTGTTGTTATTTTCTTCAAAACGTGCCAATTTAATCTTAAGTTCCTGCTTTTTTTTTCTTTTGTGACCAACTTGTCATTTATCTCACTGTATGTTTTATATAAATCATTATCAAATTTTTCAAGAACCAGAAATATTCAGAGTTTTTAAAAAAAAAATATTTATGAGCTCACCTTTATTTGAAACAATCATATTGTGTATTGTTAAAAATATATTTACTATAGGAGACTCGTTCAGTGATTCTATTGAATAGTCTAGCATACCCTGTGTCGCACAATTTGTTAAAGTTTTAGGTGATTTATTAGTGGTTCAACAGCTTTACATTGAGCGCACTTCCATTTGTTACGATTTAAACTAGAAATATTTCGAAAATTATCTTCTTTCATATTGCCACAGTTGAACTGAATTTTTTTTTTGACATACACAACATTGGATCCCATCATCTTGGTGAATACGGTTACTGCAATTAACACAATCCATTATATTTCACAGGTAAAAATAAAATAATTGTATGATTGTAGTTTCTTCATGGTTTTTCTACTTAATTGACTGTTTGTTTATGGTTATGTAGTATTGCCTGTTTATGGGTAGTTTTATTTTTTCTATGTTAACCAATAAGACTGAGACGTCAAATGTCAAAACAACGAAAACAGTTTACTATTGTGACACTAATATTTTGACTGGCTATTTGAGTTTCAAAACTTAATTGTTTACTCACAGTTATTAAATCTCTGACCCTTACATGTTCACTCTATAATTTATATACTGACGTTCAATTGAGTTGTATTATTTGTACACGTCAGGTGAAAAGTAAATATTATGTGGGTACCATCATGTTCTATTTAGATATAAATAAGATATTGATTGACAAAAAAATAGTTTGGTACCGAGTACCAAATACATTATAATTGGTTAATTTCATTCTATAATCTTTGAAATAAACAATCGTAACATAAACAATACGCGTCATACAAAATCCGCTTGCGTTCACTATTTTCAACAAATATTTTCGTAATCGTTTGTTGTTTAAAACAGCTTTTCTATCAATTATATTTTTTTACTGTTGATAATTTTACAAACTGCTCCAATTTAGTTCCCTGACATATCTCACGTTTTTTTCTTATCATGGCCTCTTGATTAAAATTTTTAATGAACATCACGATTTCGTTATTTCAAACACTATAATTAGATTATTAATTATTACCGCCTCTTCTTTCATGTAGTCAGTTTAATTTAAAATGTCGGACAATTCATTGTGTTTATTTGGCAACCCGAATATTATTTTGCCAAAAAAGTTAGAAAAGAAATTACTTCTTATGCGAGCCGAGGAAGATTATAATTTTTTAACAAAATCAATTAAGGTGAGTTTTTTTTATTTATCTCTTTATGCAAACACGTTTCTTGTACGCGAGCGAGCTGTTTGCTATGATGCAATTTCTTCTTAACACTAATTTCTATAACCTTATAGTAGTGTACACCATTTTATACAGTTCATTATATTCTTAAGTGTGAAGTAATAAACAAAAGGGAAGAATAAATGAAACATGCGTTTTAAGCAAAAATAAAATATTTATTATTGATTTTATTTCGGACTATATTAGAGAAATTTGCTTGTGTTATTTATTTGATATAAACCTTTGTCCTATATATGAAAACTCTCTGGGCGTAAATAGGTAATAAATAAATAAATTTCATTGTTAATAAAACTTACTTATGACGACGTAATTATATTTGCTCATCTAGAGGTTTGTAGTCAGCGTTATTAAATAAACCATGATGGTGATTATTTATATTTTTCGTATTATTTATATCGCTGAAGAAGCAAGATATCGTCGTCTTAATTTTAACACAACAAGTTTTTTTTCTGTATTTGAGATAAAGTTAAATATTTTTTCTGTATAAAACAGCATTTATTTCTGTTATTTGAACGAAAAAACTGTTGACAGAAAATATTTTTTTTATTATCTATTTGGGATATCAACAGTAATACAGCTCATATACATGTTTAAATGAAAACATAAAATCAAACCAAAAACAGATATCCGAAATCTTACATGTTCAGTACTTGATACAACAGATAAAATTAAATATCTCTTAAACTTATTATGGAAAGACCATATTAGTAAACTAGTTAAACGAATTAGAAAATGTCAATACATATTTATTAGATTAAGGAATATTTTAAAAATCAATCATTTAAAAATAGCTTTTTACTCAATTGTACAATCTTTGTTACAATATGGTATTGTTGGATGGGGTGGTGCATATGCCAATATATTAGACCCTCTGAAAATAGTACAAAGATTAATTATTAAAGCAATTCTTAAGAAACCCTCAACATTCAATACGGCAAGTCTATATAAAATATTTAAGGTTCATACAATAGACACTCAGTTTTTCAGATACCAACATAATATTAAAATTCCTAAATTTCCCACAAGTCATGGTCGAAATAGCTTTGTCTTCAAAGGTGTAAAAAATTATAATAATCTTCTTAATGAACTAAAAACTATTAAAAATAATATATCAATAAATAAATTCAAAGTAAATCTAATGAAAGTTTTTGAACACGTGTAAAAACTGCATTAAATTTTAATTAGTATGAATGTATTATTGTTTTATGATTTTTCTTTGTCTATCCTTTATTTTTTTTCTTATGTACTCGTATTTAAAATTATATAAACTCTTATAAATAAACAACTACAACAGTGTAAGTCACTCTCTAAGCACAAGAGTTCGTTTCTTTTTTTGGAGAGTTACAGTGATAACATTTACTAGATCTGTTAAAATATATATGTATAGAATTTTTAAAAAAACGTGTACCTTTTATTATTAATAAAAAAAATAAAAAAAAAACTTGATATTAAAACGCATTTTTCGAATAGCGTGTTTTTCAAAGAATATGTAGATATATTCCTTGAAATAGAGCATAAGTCAGTTGGTGGTCATAAATAAAGAAATTTATATTTGTTTGAATAAAACACTTCAAAATCATCATAAACAGCTTAAAAACAAAATATTTTGTAAACAAAAATCCACTAAAGTTCCATACACAATTACTGAATTATGAAGTTTTTATTGCCTCTAGTAAAGTTATTGTTTAATGGCTTACGTTTTATTAAAATTAAGGCGACCATTGATTATCACTATTCAGTAAGTCCATTTATATACACTACACACTATTTTTACATATATACTTACCCTTACTCACCCTTACATGTACACACACATCGTCGGCTTACAGATAAAACCCTCTAAATGACGAAATTTGAGAAAACTTTTAAAAAATGCAATTACAAGTTAGGAGTTGGTCCGAGCCGGCAATTATGTATTTAGAGGATTTTATCAGAATACCGACGACATACTCATCAAGAGCTTGCAGTGAAGTTTTTGGTTAGAGAAGCAGTCACTTGGTACTAGATACATGCAAAAACGAACATTGATTGTTAAGAATCTGGGCGTTAGATTTGTGAGCACCCTGACATTTAATAAATACAAAAAGAAAACCAGTGGTAATGCATTGAAGATGTTAGCATTTGTTCTGCGTACTTCGAAGGTTTTTGAAAGCACGCGCGTACTAAATAAATAAACAATAATAAATAAATGAATAAACTCTTTACAATTCCTTGGTGCGAAGTAAACTTGAGATTGGCTCGATGATTTGTGGGCCACATGCACTGAAGTACTATCTTATGATAGAGAAAATCCAAAAAAGTTTCTGAGATATCTCTACATGAGAGAGTGCGGGTATTATCCTTGGCTCTACCCGACCAAGTTTCTCCAGGGTATGCTTAGCTACAACAGTTACGAGACTAGAAGCAATGTGTATTTTTATCGATTGTTGCGCCGAATGTTCGATAATCCGGTGATTATGAAGAGCATTGGTTTGTATGTTTCTGATAATTACTTAAGACAGCGTCAGCATAGATTGTTTCATATTTCGATAAACTGGACCAACGTGCCGATGATTATGCCTGTTGAAAGGGCTACCTCTATGCTGATCAACATCGCTCTGGATGTTGATCTATTCCATGTATCCGAAGGGGTTTTCCGGAGCAGGATTCTCCTACTATTTTGACAAGAGTCTCTTTATGTATTTTTTGTCTTTTTACGTCTTCAATTTTAGTTTGCTATGTATGTATTATTTTAAATAAATGAATTAAAATGAATAAATAAAACTATATTGCTACTTATAACACAAAAATTACAATTATAATGATTACTTTGAAATAAAGTAAACAGCAATTTTATGCCATATTTTCAGCTTCAGAGAGTTGTATTTCATAGTTAAATATTATAATACCGCCCTGTCGACCGATTTCAGTGTAAAATTTGTTATAAAACACTCATAATATTTGGAGAAAAAAAACCTGGAATAGTTTGTTAGAATTGGTTCCGAAGATACTAAAGACCTCAATTTTCGCATGTGCGGACTTTTTACTACTACTAATTTATTACTCGGGAACCGTCTTAAAGAAACTAAAACACTTTCGCAATTCCATATTCCAGATTAAGACTGAGCGCAGTGTATTTCACACCATTTCGTGCATAACTGCGCAGCCGGGAAATTGTGTGTGGGGTTGACGCAATTTTTTAGAAGTTATTAATGGATGAACATCAAACTCATCTATGATCGCTACGATTAAAACATCAAACTAATTCTAAAGTATTTGCTATAGTTATTAAAAATATTTGTTAAATTATAGCTGATTTTATCAAATATATTTTTTAATTATGCTGATTGTTTAAAGGTCAAATTTTTAGTGAAGCGTTGCTTCCATCCAAAATATGAACGGACCTAGCGTGATACACTTAAACATCTTTGCGTTGTATATAAACGTAAATTTGCGCTCTCGCCCTCTTGAAATTTATTATTTACATATTGTTTATTATCTTACCTTTTTAAAAATAATTAAAATTATTTATATATTTTCATCACATTACATTAAATATTCCCAATTAGCAAAAGTGTATGAGGGAATATCAAGTATATTATATTATGACACTATTTAAAGTAGATAAAACAACATTCACATATCACTCGTCACATCGACTGTAAGAACAGTTAATATTTATATATTTTAAAACGTAAGTAATTGTGTTTTGTTTTTTAGGACATTAACAAATAAATTAGAAAAATACGAAAATTCCCAAAATCGCAATTTATTAATGCTCTTCACTCTGGCATAGTTCGCTTTAAGAGTTTTGGCAAATAATACAATAATGAAGGCTGTTTTAGCTGTCATAATTTTGACAGTTGATATGTCTGTGTTGAATAGTTATTTACTTCACTGGTAACTTTATACTTGTGATTTGGGTAGGCTTTTGTAATTTATTCTCCTCAATTTACGCATGTCACCGCCTACTAACGAGAGTAAAATATAATTTTTTTTTTTTTTTTTTTTTTATTATATTGAAAACATATTATACATAATTATATACAATATTCCCAAGGAGTTTTTTTAAAAAAAACTCATTTAGGGACATACAGATAATAATTTTTTTAGAGACGTTTTTAAATTTTAAACTATAATATTATTTAACAAAAGCAGAAAAATTAAAATTATGATATACTACAAATTAAAAAGGGTATGAAAAATACTTGAAAATAACAGAATAAACAGAATACTAGGCATGGAAATAAATTCAAAATAATGTTTACATTATGCAATCTGGGAAAGAAAATTGAAAAAGTTTAAAAATTACATGGATGTATATATACATACTGAACTAGTACAAAATAAAATCATTTTTTTTAATTAACAAAATATGCGCACACCCAATACAGGTTAATTTTTTTTATCAAAAACGTTGAAAAAATTGAAATTATGTATACAAGCCAAAAAAAGTATATAAAAAGAAAAAAACACAAATAACATTTAAATAGTATTAAAAATTACATATACAAGCAAAAACGGTGAAATATTAAAAGGTATATGTTCAAGATGCGCATTCTCTATAAACTAACATTATTTATTCAAAGTACTTCTGGAAAACATAATTCTTCAATAATTTTATTAAAATTATTCTATCTACGCTTGGTGAAATACAAACTAACGTCAGGTCATTCTTCGATTTATTATATAAATAAATATAAGAATTTTTTGATTTCACAATAAAGCATGGTTTCTCTAAAAATGGTCAGAACTTAGTAAAAATAAACAGTACTCCTATATAGGACAAAAAAAATATTTATTCATTTAATTCTTCTGTACGTGTGATGTCACTGAACTCTTTCTAAACGGTTTTACCGATTTGCGTGTGGTTTTCAGCAAAATGTAGATCTTTGAGCAGCGCGTGTTCTTAGATATTAATATTTTCAATCGAAGTTAGAAGCATAAATATTTTTTTCGTCGACCTACCAGGGTTGCATTCGACGAGAATGCATTAAAAAAATGGAAGGATGTTGTTTTTCGCTTTAAAGAAAGTTTGTTTTTGAATGTTTATAAACAGCATTCCCTTTTTATGGATCCCAATCAGAGTATTTCCTTAAATTCCTTATAATTTGTTCCCATTTATTTATTTTACTGGATAAAAACGGTTTCAATAAAAGTCTACTACTTTGAATGACGTCACGAGTACTTTTTAATCAACTAATCAATGATAGCTTTAACATGTCTTGTGATGGATTTCCGGTTTCCGGGGAGCCATTTTTTCCTACATTTACTATACAAGTATAATCTATACATCTATAGGACTCTACTTTTAAATGTCAGGACAACTCACCTATGATAACTAGTGTCGTCATGGGCGGAGTAATTTTAAAATTACATAACTATAAAAAATCATAGCGATGAGAATACGATACATAAAAATATATTTTTTCTCTGGCTTACTTTGATAAAAGTTAATTAACAAATTAATAAAAAAAACACCAAACTTTTCATTAAAATCTTTGTAGTTTTAAAACTCCGGTTTTGTGAGGTTTTTTTCCTTGTTGATAATCTTATATTTGTATATCTTTAGTTTCATATGCAAGGAATTCTTTGTTCAATTTTATTTCATTTTTTATTTGATTAAGCTCCCTTTTTTATAGATGAAAATTGCTACATTATATTTTATTGGTTTCCTTAACATTACTCAACCAAAGCCAATTTCTTTATGAACTCAAAATGACTTTTAATATGGCTTAGTAAGTACTTAATAAAACAAACATCTACTATACTTCAGAATGGTCTAGAGAAGGTATCTTACCTACATAGTATACTTTCTCGATTCAAGTACACTTGAATGTCGTCTGATATCTCCATCCTACTTGTAAGTATTCATTCTTCATCGGTAGAATATTGTTTATGAATAGAAGTCATAGACAAGAGAGATGAAGTGTAAAAGATAAAGGATGTGAAGTGTGGATCGTAATTATTATAGTAGAAATTAAATCAAGAGTCGCTTATTTAATTATTAATAATGTTATACTGAGGTCGTCCTCATTATACTCATGGATAATTTTAATATCATTTATGGCATTAAAATATCATTTTTTTAAATCGATTAATTAAAATATTATTTTTTCTCTACATCAGGCCAGGCGGCCCAAATAAAAGCCGAAGATTACATTTTTTTTGTGATTTTACCGGGAATTTAACTCGGAACCCTCCGTGCATGAGACAAGCTTTTTACCCTTAACACCACGAGGGTAGTTAATTGAACCTATTAAATTTAGGTAAAACCAAAATTTCATATTTTTGTTGTAATACTTACAGTACGTGTCATATTGTTTTGCACTTCTTACTTTATTGAAAAGCTTTGTGTATAATATACGCAATAATAAGGGGAAAAAAACAATAACCCTCAGCTAAAAGTAAAAAATATGTATTTTTGTAATTTTTAAAGTTTTGTGTTTTTATCACAATTTTTTGAGTTTGTTCAAATGTTTGTGGACAAAAAACTGGATTTCACCCCTTAGGTAGTCATTAAGATTAGCAAATTACAACATGGATGGAAAACATTTTGGAGAATAATTCAATCAGATGAATCTCTTCACAACAATAAAGGTTTCGGCTCTTTAACTTCACTAAAATCAACGGATGTAAGAATAGAAGAAATGAGGATGTTCAAACGTGAGCAGAATGGTAAAAGTTACAGAGTGTGTTGAATGTTCTCTTAAACCAGCCAATGACGGGTCATAAGCCCTGTTATTGCTTAGACTTCCTTATTCTCTTCTCTTAAATGTTCTCCATCCCTGTTGTAATTTGTTAATATTGTGATTTTAAAATTATTCCGCCTGTGACGTCATAAGTTCTCCACGGTAAGTGGCCCTGATTGGTGGCTTGGATTTCTGGTAACCTGAAATGTATCACAATACTCTGTTATTGGTGATTTTGGAGAACTAGTGACGTCGAGAAACATCGCGTACAATTAAATACCATTTTTCATATCCCATTTCCCTTGCTCTGAACTTCTTCATTCAGCGCAGTGCCTAATGCATCACTGGGTTGGTTAAGTATCTGAATATACTTTGTATTAGTTAATAAACATTTTATGTATAAATTAGTTTATAATTGTTGTACATACTCCAAACAAAAAAGATTCGATTTTATAATATTAAAATCTGTGTTGAGAATAAAATGTTATATACCACAAAATTACGTCTCGACAAGGATGAAAAATGCATTTTAAACTGGATAATTACCTAAAATTAAACTGATTTCTGTGCATTTATATATTATTTATCGTTAAATTTTGACAATTAAACTAAAAGCCTTTAAATCAATGCCTGATTCATTTTACTCAATTTTTTGATTTACTTACTAATCCATTCATTAGTTAGACTGCTTTTGAGAAAAAAATTGATATTTTAAATTATTTTAATATATACACGAGAATAAAATAGATCCTTAGTAGATTACACCGTAAATCTATCCAATGAATCCATTCAATGGGTTCTCGTGACGTTGCATTTTATCCCTAATCAATCTGCCCCGAGTAACGACAGAACTATAGAATTCTAGGCCAAACTTTACTTACTTGTTTAACTCCAAGACAGATCTTCGGGGATTTTCAACGTTAGCTGAACAGATCGCTGTGATTCTAACAGAGATTTTTGCTGCAATTCGTTCTAGACCGTTCCATCTTTCTCAGGCGCCATTTCGTGGTATTTTTAGTGGATTTTGTGGTAGATTTGTCACGTTAGATGAACTTATGGACGTGTCTTGCGATTTCAAACACTGTGGTATTTCGCAAGTGCAGTTAGCATTCGTGCTCATTAATGTACAGCCATGATTAGTCATCCATCAATTTACGTGTTACTCATTTTCAACTGTATTTTGTTATTAATATTATAACTAACTTCTTCATATAAAACTCCAGGGAAACAAATTTGTAAGATGTTTTTATGTTTTTGTTTTTTCTCGTTATTTCTCTTAGTATTCGCGTTTGCTTCTATTTCCGAATTCTATAACCGATAACGTTGTCAAGTGTTCATTAGAAAATGTGTTTTTTACTAAGTAATTTGTATTTCATGATACCTGGACTGGATCTAAAGCGTAAGATGAACAGTTTGCCCTTATGGTTCAAATAATCAAGATACACTCTGCAATCGTCGATCCGATGCCCTTTGCTCCTTTGGGCGTTGATAAGATAAATGATGATTTTTCTTAATTACATGACTTGGAAGGTATCATATCGTTTAAAACAATTAACAAGTTTATAAAATAAATCCAATCTATAGATTGATATAAAAAAATGTATTTTATGAATAAAATATACAAAATATATTTGAAATAACATGAAAACTAACATGTAAACAAAAAAAAATTTTGTGTTTTCTCAGAGAGACAAGACATAGCCCTGCCGGTAGTTTCATCTATCGAATAGTGAGCTAATTATTTATTTCTTGTATATACATTAAATTCCGGCCTCGTGGTGTAGTGGTTAGCGCTTTTGCCTACCATAAAAGGCGGCCTCCGTGGTGTAGTGGTCAAGACGCTTGACTCACAGACGGAAGGTTCCGGGTTCGATTCCCGGTGAGAACACAAAAATTAAAATATGATTTTTCTCAAGCCTGGGTGTTCTGTGATGTAATGTACCACTGTAATTGGGCCTCCTGGCCTGTTGTGGTGCAGAAATAAAAAAATTAAATAAAATAAAAATAAAAGAGGTCTGGGGTTCGATTCCCGACATGGTTGACTTGAACTTTTTATTTAAAAATGTATTTCTGCACTGGAATATTTCGTACTCCCTGGACTGGCACTTGAAGCGTAATATTGACATCTTACCTTCATGTAACAAAAATTATCAAATTAAGCTGCGATTCTTTACCAATGCAGTGCCCTTTGCACCATAAGATGTGAAAGGGGAATGATGATAATAATATTCATAAATACTCATAAAAATGCAGATGTTCAACTTTAATGCAGTTTTTTTTCTTACGTACCGTTTACACTTAGTGACATGAAAAAAAAATTGTAGCAACGAAGTAATAAAATAAAATATAACTTAAAAAACTGTTCAAAAAAATCTAATAAAAATATTTTACTTTACGTACACCCAAGATATATAAAAAAAGGTGATGAAGGTACGATTAAGCGTTTTAAATATATTTTTTTTTTGTAAAAAAATTTTATGTACTCAATAATATGTATATATTATACAAATATGTAAGATACATCTGCTGTTTAAAAGATGTTTAATTTTGGTGAAACACCCTCCCTTGGTAACTCCTCAATAATTATTTTTACAAACTTCCACAAAAGCCTTACCTTTAAAAGTGAAATTCTTGTAACTCTTAAATCGTGTGAAAAGCCCACCACGTGTCACAGCGCGCTACTCGTATTTTCTCTAACATCAATATGAGAGCTTTCTTTAGTTGCTTTAGCTATACGTCACGCACATTTACTAAGCAAACAAAACGAGAGCTTTTCCTTACTAAGTCGATCTTTTACGCACCATTACTTAATTTTCTTCCCATGTACACTTCTTGGTTTTCTTAATCACACGTATTTTGATACGACATTCATGTCTTAATAACCTTTTATAAACGCGCTATGAGTTTTAACCGAATCTAGTTTATTTGAGTATCTCCCATCACTCATTTGAGTATTATTTGTTATAAACAGACAAATATGACACACCTGGGGACCGACTATAAAATAAGCTGTCAAAGGTGAGAAGTGGGGTTAAAAGTACATAATATTTTTTTAGCTAACTTGGTTGGTATTTGAAAAACACCATATACATATTTGCTACAGTATGCCTGTGTTTATAAATTATAAAAGGACTTAAAATATATTATTTTAAAATAAAATTATAATGAGTTAAATTTTTGGTTGTTTTTTTAAAAGCAAAAACTAAAAATTGAAAGCGCAGTTTAAAAAACAGCTTGAATATACGTGTAAATATATATATTAGTTATAAAATAAAAACTTTTTTTATTTATTTACTTATTAGGGATATCAACAGTAATACATGTTTAAAAAATATGAAAAATAAAATACACAGATAATAAAACCAATGACAGATATCCACAGAAATTCATTAAATACTCGTACAATCTATGCTAGTGTAAGTGTGTGAGAGGGTGGGTGAGTGGGTGTTATAATGGAATGAGTGTAGACATGTGTGTAAATATTATTGCACAAGTGTTTATTTTAACTTCTATTTTATTATTCAAAAAACATAATTTTAGTTCCGGGAGAACACTACTCTCATTTGCTCCTACCAAAAAGTTTTGTATCACCCGTCGGCGTCGATGCGAGAAATGCTCTCCCTACAAAAATGGTGTTTCCGTTACGATTACTATCATCACGCCATTTTTGCTCTAGGGGTAGGCAGAGAGTATGGATCAGAACACACGTCTATCTCGACATGCATTCCTAGTTTCTTCTCATCCATAAATCTTGTCATACATGCCCTTAGGTTAAGTACTTTTACCATTACCAGTTACGATTCACTCTTGCTAGTTATATTTGTTTTTTCGTTCTTTTGTCATTTATTTGTTCTATATGACTAAACCAAATAAAATAATCGTTTTAACACTAGAAACGAAATATCTTAATTATATTTTTTTTTTACTGACGATCAAACCTTTTTTAAAGAGAGGTATTAAATTATAGATAAGATTCAATTATAGATCAGAATATTTATCTATATTAAATTATAGATTAGTATTCTGGTTTACTAATATGATGAAAAAGGTTAATAATTAAAAATAATACCTAACCATCAGTTTTGTTTATATTCTGTTTCAAAATTGTTCAAAATTTTTTATGCATGTCTGACCATCATAAATAAACACGATATATATAGCTGTTTTTACGATTGTGATACTTAATTTTCTTTTTTTTTAAATAATGGTGCAGAAATCTTATGACCTTTTCATTCCAGTTTAAATGTTAAATATTATCTGTAAATATGCCATCAAGCTATCCATGGGGAAGCATAGACACCGTCTGTTTGTATTTTAGATTAACATAAAGCTGTTAAAACAATGGCTTGCTTATGGGAAAACTTTCTCCTCAGCCACTTAAGGGGATGTTAATGGTATAAAACTTTTCAGAATTTTCGTTGCCCTTACGGAAGGGTTGAAGCTAACAACAAAATTGGTACTTAAATCTTCGCTTTTTCATTCTTAATGAATATATTGCTTAGAAACTTTTAAAAACCTTTCGCGTTTTTTATTATTTTCCTAATTTTTTCATCTCTCGAGTTTTTTAAAAACTCATTTAAAAGAATTTCGCGAACAACTTGTAATACGGATAAAACAAAACGGTTTGCGAAAAGTTTACCGGGAAAACTTAATTAATTCTGTTCACCCATAATTTTTTTGTTTTTCGATTAATATAAATATATGTAAATAATTATAAGGCTCTTAAATTTTTGTTCACTTACTCATTCTGAAACTATACAAATACATACTCATTTATGAAATAAAGTATAGTGCGTAACTTATTACGTAAACTCTTGTCATTTTTTTCCCTCTTAGCATTTTTAATTGTTTTTTTTTATACGTACATATTTATTTATGATATTTACGGCCTAAGCCAATTACAACAGTTATATAAATAAACATATTTATATTAAGCTGAACAAAAAGAACATAAAACTATATCGCAAAGACAAACAGGGGCAGTAAAATAATGGTATTCAATCTATTCATAAACACGATTAACATATGAGACTTTGAGCTAAGTTATTTTATTTTACATGGAATAACACAAAGTTAGTGCTTCAAATATTCATTTTATTCAAAGTGCATTTATGTTTGTGATAAAATAGTTTTAAAAAATACGAAATTAAATAAATGTTTTTAATTATATGTTATGTTCTGTGATGTACCTGTATATGTATGAAGTACCTGTATAATAATAAAAGAAGTAAAAATCTTTACTATCCATAATAAAATAAAATGGTACAATATGATGAATACAAAAAAAAGGTATACACGGTTAAGTGGCAAACTTATTGCCACTAGTAATTACACAGTCTGACCAAAACCTAATAAAAAATACAATAATAGTAAAAATTAAATTTTGAAATTGAAAAACAAAATAATGAATAAATAATAACTTAAGAAAATACAAACAGTAAAAACATTATATGAGTTTTGGTGTCGATCGCTAACATTATTTTAATTTTAATTTTAATTTATTCAATTGCATCTTTTAAATGTTCATCTATACTTTAAAAACATTTATTTATTAGAAACACTTTTAACGCCTTTGCCATTTTTTTTTACAATTCATTTCCTTAATTTGTTTGGAAAGCTTATTATTAATTTTTGCTGCCATAAATATGGACCCTCTTTGTAAAAAATATTGTTTCGCCAATGGAATTTTGAATTTATTTTTATTTCTAGTGTTATGGAAGCGCCTTTTTTCTTGTGTTAAATATTCAGGTCTTGATTGTACAATAAGACAATCTTTCATAATTTAAATTCCCGATATATGAATAGTACGTTATGACTACACTGAGCTTTTCATAAATACATTCTTTTCCCTGTTTTTTTTAAATCAATTATTAGTATTTCAGGCAATAAAGAATGCGCCATTTTCATTCGAAAAAACCTACTGATTTTATTTTTAAACCATAATATTTTTTTCCGCTGTTAAAATGGTTTAAATGTACTTAAAATTTACAGCGGCATTAGTATGGGCCATTTTCAATCAAAGCTTAGCGAATCCTGTTTTAATTAATTAAAATTGTACAAAAATCTCCGGACTTGGAATTCGCATCTAAAGAAGGCCGCTCTCGCGTCCCATGAGACGCTTCTTAATTACCGTAATGTGCTCTCAAATCTCTAGGCACTTGGTATTCGTAATAGCTTCGTAAATCCTCAAATATTTGGTTTTTTTGGGACATTTTTATTTGATTCTCTGGCATCTACTTAAATACGGAGACTCGTTTTTTACTTGATTTATTGAATAAATTAAATCGAAATAATGTTTCTGACTTATAAAAACACACACATAACACACATAACACAGCTAACTTAACCCTTACGGGTCTAAGAGGAAATCTAGGGTCCCCCGGGAAGCATGTTTTTTTCAAAAACTTTTTTTGTTATTCATCATATTTATTCCATTTTTTGCATAATCGTAAAACCTTATTATGCTGAAAATGTATCAAAATATTAAAATGTTTTTGTACCCAATTTATTCAATAATAATTTACACGTGTTTTTTATTTCCCCGTGCAAACAGCAAACATTACAATTCATCGCTCTACAGCATAAATCTTTTATATGTTGGTCATTTTTTACTATTTGGTCGTTAATTTCTAGAAATAATCACAATAATCCGGATTTTGTCTGTAAGATTTTACACGTATTTCCCCTTCCAACCCTCAGCTAACGGGCTGTTAGACTTTAGATCGGTGATATTCAACGTGTAGCAGTGAGAAGAACGCGATGCCATAAAGCATCCTTTTGTACATAATGAAAATATGTATTAATTTTGTAAAAAACTCGAAATATTTTGAGACATTTTTATGAACACTACCATCACAATCAATCCATAACTCTTTTTTTGTTAGATTTATAGCATTTTAGCTGGGGTATTCCTGGTACCCCGTTCGGAAACTCGCGGATTTTTTTCACGCTTAGTCTGGGAAACGTTAAACATTACAGATTGTGTAACATTCACCATTCTGCGGAAATATGGGATCTTCTTAAAATTTCCATGTGACTTAAAGTTATGTTTTTGGTACCTATGATAAATGTCGGCCTCGGTAAATTGTTTGTTGTATTGCTCGCATATTCTAGGCATTGTGGATTATATACGCTTACGTATCTATGTAGATAAATTTATAACTATCAACTGAGTTCATTGCAGGCGAAGTGAACTAACTGACATTTTAAAGACTGATCAAGATCATTGCTTATGCTGTAATACTTTTTACTTTTTCTCTGTTTTTACTATGTACATTTTTTAAATACGTTTTTTACAATTCATATTCATTTTTGTTACATATTTTACTATTTTTTTCTTTTTTTTTGGTATCTTACATGTTTTTTTTTCAATATGTTTTTTGCTATGCACATATATTTTTTGACTTTGTATTTTGTTTTTACTACGGATTTTATTGGGTTTTAAATATGTTTTTACTATGTCTTTTACTGTGTATTTTATTTTTACTACGTATTTTACTGGGTTTTTTAAATATGCTTGTACTACGTTTTTTACTTTGTTTTTTGTGATGTGTTTTATTATTTTTTTTACCTTTATTTATTGTTTTTATGTTTTTTTAATTTACTTATATAATAAAACATTTAAGTTTGTAAGTGAAAATTCTTGATGGAAGTTCAATGTTATTTATTATATAAATAAAACACGAGTGATACTTTAATCCACAAATTTGGAATATCCAGTGACCGGTTTCATCGCTTCCGCGACATCTTCGAGACTGGTATCTTTATTAAAGAGTTAAATGTATTTATACAAATCAGAAATTAAAAATTTATACAAAACAGAACTTAAACTCATTAAAATAGCATTATATCAACTCATTAGTTAACCCAAAGGTATTTTGTTGATAATGATCTTTAAGATAAAAATAACTTTATTTAATTTACTTACATATAACTTTAAATTATCTATCCTTACCTCTGTTTTGTATAAATACATTTAACTCTTTAATAAAGATACCAGTCTCGAAGATGTCGCGAAAGCGATGAAACCGGTCACTGAATTTTCCAAATTTGTGGATTAAAGTATCACTCGTGTTTTATTTATATAATAAATTACTTATATAATACATAATAAAGTTTATATACAAAAATAGGTCGCAATTATTCAAACATCAACAAAATTAAGTTGATAAAAACGTGTTTATGGAGGTTTAGTAGAAATTATTCAAAAGTTCAAAGTGTAATTTAATATATCTGGAAGAATAAAGAAAAATAAAGAAATTATAAGCAATATACACATTTATATAAACAAGTATAGAAAAGTTTCATCACTATAATAATTTAGTAGCAAGGGAGTGACTAATTTAAACATTGATTCAACCGATAACTTATTACATTGTACTTGACATAATTTTTCATTTCATTAAAGCAGGCGAAGTATTACATATGTCAAAAGATGTTTAAATTTATTGGCCTTTAGGTGAAATCAAACTAACAGAGAGAACTGAGCATAATATTGATTAATGTTTTTTTTTTTCTTTGACTAGCTTAGAACGGGGTAAATAATTCCGAGCAACTCTATATACATATATTATTTTATTTATTTATTTATTAGTGTATACACGGCACAAATGCCTTTTTATAAACATAAACATTAATACAATTAACATACAGTGTTCCATTACAAAATTATGAAATAATATAATAACAATATATCTATACATATTACACAGTTGTTTTATAAACGTTCTATATAATTACTTTGGGATTTTAATACTTAACATACTGAGGTAGAAAAATAAATAAATTAGATATATATTTATTGTGTATAAAATATAATAATAAAAATAATTTGTATATTGCAATTTTTTTTTCTTTCTGGTTCCTTGTTTGCAAAATATCTATCTTAATTGAAAAATCGATACAGTTTAGTAAAAATAGGCAAGAAGCTCGTAGAGTCATGACATTTCATATATTTTATTTACCCTTTTGTCAGTTGGTTCACTTTAACAACTTGTTCACCATACACCGCACACAATATCTGAAGACTACAACCTCTTTGTCGGTACCCACATGTAAGGAAAAATTCCTCGTTTTGCCGATCGAGAAAAGCTGCCTGAGGGAGCTTTCTGTAATCTGGTAAACTTGGCATCGGCCAGAAAGGAGGTAATCCACAAGTACATTATGTATACTCGTATCTAGAATCGGATTGTAGTCCTGTGGCTAGTACTGCGGATTCACAGATCAATGGTCCCAGGTTCGCATCCTTCTCTACCATAAATTTGTTTCTATTTTCTTTTAGTGAGTTATTTAAAACTCGTTGCAAATGCCCCCCAAAATTTAAATGATTGTTACTTTGATAAATGTTACTTTAAATAAAAAACTTTATTTAATTGAAAAAAAGAGGGAAGTGAATTATTTAAAGACTGGGTTTAAATTTATTGGACATAATTATTTCGCCAAAATGATTACAAAACGTCAACTTAAAAACTTGAACAGTCTATATTTAAAAATTGTTACTCACCTGATTAAATTTAGTTTGGTTAAGTTTTAATCTGTTTGATTTTCAAAAATCAGGCTTCTATTTCTTAAAGGGTAGGTCCCACCTGTGAAATTTTCCCTCGACTGTTTAAATAAGCTTCTCAATTACCTTTGAGCCTCTGCTAGATATGTACGAAGTATGTAAATATATGTAAATAAACAATACATCTCTGTCGAGTTGTAATTTACAATTTTGAAAGTCCAAATACAAAAAAATACTATGCAAAATAATTTGATTAAACGCTTAATTTTGTCATATCGGTTTTATTTTAAAAATAATTGCTTCAAAAAAATAATCGTTTGATTATATGTGCTAATAATTTTAACCTTTACATTGTTATGATCTTGTGGTAGTATCACGAACTTACGAACTAGAGGTCCGAAGTTCGAACCCTTCCATACCACAACTTACTAAATATTTTCTATCATAGTATTTTACAAATAGTAAAATGATCCCAAAATTCAGTCATTTTGATAAATCCTCATAATGATAAAAAATAATTCGGGTAAATCCCATCTCAACTTTGGTCCCATGAAGTTGGGACTTACGTCTCGAAAAATGTATGATAAATTATAGGTATACTAATGAAAAAGTAAGAATAAACCTCTACTTCTGTCAGATAAAAATCTTGACAAAGGAAATTGAGTGGGATGTTTGCCTTGTAGTGTGGTGATTGGCAAGTTTGCCTACCATGCTGTGGCCCCGGCTTTAATTCCTGTTTTTTTTTAAGTTGAAAAAATAAATGTTTCATTTCTCATTTTTTTAATTACCGTAATGTTTGCATTTCACTTATTCGATTCAGCCGTTCCACTCTGTAAAAACACATTCGTATAGCTTGTACGTGTGTTCGCGCATGGTACATTTATTTTTATTTTCAAGTTCCGCTGGTGCTTTTAAAATTTTCGGTCTTGTTACTTAGCACTCAGTCGCGTTGCATGGTTCGCGAGAAGACATTAAAATGGTTAAAGAAAACCTGTCGTACTCTGGGCCGGAGCGCCACTCGCGTGCCGCCACTGCGCGGATTTAGCTCTACCCTGAGCGGAACTTCGCTGTAAAACCGTAACCAAGCGGAAGGACGTGTCAGTGGCGTACCTACTATCTGCTCTCCGGAGTATGGGCTAAAATATAGAGAAACGGAAAACTAAAGTAAAAACATAATCTTTTCTCCCCCCTTTCTGCAAATTTTGCGTTAGTGGTTTATTTCTAAAAAGAAAGAATTGAATTTTGTCGCTCTTTAAGAATTAATTCACCTGCCGAAAACTGAGTGCATGCCTTGAAAGACTCTTAGTAATTCAATATATTGGGGAAGGGTGTACAAAATGACATAGATTTTTTTGTAAAATGAAAAAAAAAAATTGGTAACATGTTTAGTAAAAAATCTCTTTGGTTCAAAATGTACACTATTTTTTAACATCTTAGCACTGTTGTAGAAAAAAATACAAATCCATCAAATAAAAATACGAAACTAAAAACATACTGCAAAAAACCGTTTTGCCCACCGGATGTACAAAATGACATACGATATATACATGGATGGGATGATTATTCAACAATTTTTAAAAACAGAATTGATTTTTTTATGAATATTAAAGAATTAAAATATTTAATGCACACTTCACAAACAAAAATCTTGTTTTTTTTATTTAAACCAGCACATTCTGCATGAACCCAGTTTCCACACCTTATGCATTTTTACCATTTTTCACCTGGATTTGATTTCGTATATAACGCATTACAATTAATGCATGAGCAGTCATCTTCATCGTCTGTAAGTAGAAGGTCTTTCAGTGTCTGAATCAATAATCAAATTTTTACATATACCTTGTTTACACTTTTCCAGGATATGTTTTTTGGAACCTTTAGCTTTAGCCTCTGATATATTTGGAGTTGTATTCAAATGTCATGTTTTACGCACATAATTGCGAAGCTTTATTATTATTCTAAAGAAAAAAATATTAAGTTGGGAAAAATGACATAGTATGTCATTTTACCCTACCGGTACATATGTCGTTTTGCCCCACTACTTGGGTTTTTAAAAACTTTAAAAAATAACACATTGCACTTAGTAAATTTTAACAAAACTATAGTTTTTCATGAAGATTAACAACGTCACAACATATCCTTTCAGTTTGTGTTGTAGAATAATAGAAATAAAATAATAATACCTTCGGTGTCCGCGCACCAAAAATATTATTTTATTTCACAAAGTAACCCGCAACACGTCCTCTTCGGGCGGTCGCCATAAGCGTCCTAAATATTGGTTAGTATTTATGTGTCGCACCAGTGCTCATTCTTGTGCAGGTTCAAACATGATTAAGAGTTTGGTGTCTGAGATATGATTACTATGTCATTTTACCCTCCTATGTCATTTTGTACACCATTCCCCTATGTATATATATATATATATTTTATTACTATTTCATGTACGTATCCACTGTTTCCTATTATTGTTATATTTTTTTTTAATGAATTTTTTTCACTTTTGTAATACCCAAAGTTTTTACTTTTTATTTTGCATCGCAGTATGCTTTTTTGGTTTAAACATGTGTGAAAAAAATATAATAAATTGTGTTTTCTGTTTATTTTTAAAATTAATACTATGTTTGTACTTACTTGTATAATTTTTGTAACTGCTCCCTGGGCGTTTTGTAAAATTTAAAAAAAAAATAACGAAAAAAAATATTTTCATTTTTGCGATTTATCATAATGCCTCAATGAGAAAGTTCCGTTGTTTTAAAAAATAAATTGTTATTAGACTATTTAACTAAGTTAAACATTAAAAATATATATATACCCCTTTATCAGCGCTATGATTTGTTTAAGTTTTGTGTATCTGAAATTATTGTGACCTCAGAGGTTCTCTTCCGCTTATTCTTGGTCAGTTCTGCCGATCAGTCCGTCAACAGTAAGTAACCCGGATATCTTTCTCAGCTCTCTTGTCATTAGTTGATTCATATGAACTAGTGACGTTGTTCAAAGTAATTAGTTTTTATAAAAATGTTGAATTATTTTTTTTCGTACATTTTCAAGAAACTTTGTCGTACAATTTAATGCTCTAACTTTTATCGCGCGCAAGAAAACATTTATTGCATCCAATTTCCCCTATGGCTAAAGTTTCTTATTTTGGGACTATTTATACTTGCCGTATTATGATAAAAAAATATAATAAAGTTTTGGTATCGCGGGGTTCTGACCTTGGACCTCTAAAACGTGAATCAGCAGCACTACCACAGTACCACGTTCGGTTATTGTATTATTGTTTTCCTGGTTTAATTCAATAAAATGACGCCAAAGAACGTTTTTTGTGATTACTTTAAATCACACATTTCGTTTGAAAATTTTTATTTCAAAAACTTCAATAAATAACGGACATAGTAACCTCCGGTAATATCTTTCATCCAACTGAGGCAAAACAACTGGCTGAGCAATATACTTAGGATGCCTCCTGACAGCTTTTTTACGCTTGCTTACATTTCAGGGAATCCAAAAATTAAATGTTCTAAATCTAAAAAGTGATCGACAATCGATTTGAAGTCACAAAGTTGTTTTACCGGCCGGACAAAACATTTTTATTCAACATTAATTTTATTTTTTGAAGTTTTTATTTTACATAAATACTGATTCAACATGAAAATAAATAAATATTTTTTTTTAGTATGGCCGAAATCGACAAGGATTTCACATTTAAAGACGGTGACGAATCGATATCTCTGTCGATTTTTTTCCAAAACGTTACTCGTAAACTAACATCAAACTCTAATCCCACCAGTATGTATGTTATTACAAGTGTATAATACATTAATTTGGAGTTTAAAATAATATTTCATTTAGTGTAACCATTTCAAAACATTTGGGCTCAATTTCCCAACGTAGTTTCCCAAAATGGTGGAGAGTATGCGTGACTGCGCGGGATTCAAAGGCCATAAAATATTCACCCGAACGTGTTTTGTTGGACGCTTTTCAAAATTATATGAAACTTTTCTCATTTAGACAGAGCCGAATTCTCCCGAAAATCTAACATACAGGTGGGCGAGTTGTTATTAACATTCATTATTTGCAGCGTACATTTTTAATTTAGTGGGTTATTTACACCGGCAGAATTAGCAAGGTATGCATAGTGTGGATATTTGAGATTAAAAAAGACGGTCTGGAGTTTAAAACCAACCAAAGCGCAACACGACCCGGGCCTCGATTATGATGGGAAGATAAATACGTCATACCTTCACCTTACGGTATAGTTGAAGATAAACTTCATCTAGCAATTATAAAGATACACTACCGACCCCCCCACCTTCAAGTTTTGGGTAGGTACACCGATATGACATAAAACATAGTTATTTGTTATGGTTAAACTCAGTAAAAGTAATGTATTGCAAAAAAGAGAATAAAGCATTTACAGTAAAAGAGTGAAGTATAGAAGAAAAGTTGCAAAAAAGATATGCATTTTAGGTTTGTAAATCTTACATAGGCACACATTGTTAGGCACAAAAATTTTGCAAAAAAAGAAATAAATAGACATTTATATGAGTTTATTATACAAACAGACTGAATCTCCGGTTCATCGGTTATTGTTACAAAGTCAGTAGTGCTTACTTCCTATGTACAACGGAATGAGCATGTATGACTACTTGTATATATATTGTTTCAGTTGATAATTATTTTATTTATTAAATCAGCCATCCTGTGTTTTTTTAGGTTGATTTAAATTTGCTCAAGTTTATTTTTTCAAGTAGGTCAGTCATAGTAGTGTTTGAGTCCATTGTATCATATTTTTGACCGTCCTGCACTTGTCTTTGCTTTTTTAATGTGGTAGTGTTGTTATTGTTTCATATATTATTTGTGTATGTCAACATTTTTGGTTGATTTTATGTCATCGTCTTGTATGTTTCTCAAATTTAAATTCGTAGTTTTGTTGTATGTTTTGTTTATTGGAATATGTTGGAAACGCGCCAATATTTCAAGTATATTTTTTTATTGAAAAATATTTCAATTATTAAATTTACATAAATATTTTGTTTTACGGACTTATTCTTCTTTACTAACAGTGTTAGAAAATAAAAACTAAGTTGTGGTTGAGTAGTTTACTTTGCGTTACTTTTGGAACGTTGACAATAGCATTTGATTGTTTTAGTTTAATCGAGAATATTGGTTGAAGAATAAAATGGTATGTTTAATTTATTTTTTTTACATAAATTTTTTACTTATCTGCTTAGGTACGTCGAATTTTTATTAAAAAAAATATATCAAAACCCACCATAACTGTTTAATAATGTGTACTTATATTATAAATGCGAAAGTATGATTGTCTGTTTTGTGTTTCTTCACGTCACAACAGAGCAACCGATAACCGTGATTTCCACCATAACTGTTTAATAATGTGTACTTATATTATAAATGCGAAAGTATGATTGTCTGTTTTGTGTTTCTTCACGTCACAACAGAGCAACCGATAACCGTGATTTCGACAAAAGAGCTGAAAATTGTTATGGGTCACTTTTTATCCCGAAAAAAATATCACTCCCTCGGGAAATTCATAGTAGAAAAATAAATCAATGTTAAAATAGAAGACCGATGCTACGCCGCCATATACTAATGGATTGTCGTTTTTTTGCACAGCGATAGTTGAAGGACCGGCAATTTATACTGGCTATTTTTTACTCCGCAAAAATATATCCGAGTATATCATTCTTTTGTTAAAAATATTTTAGTTGAAAGTGACTAAACTAATTTTTGAACTAATTTCTCGGTAATAACACGCGAGCGAAACCACGGGTAAAAGTTTATGTGTAAATATGTTAAGATCACCTTAACAATTCTTTATGAAAAAAACCGTATTTTAAAAATAAAAATGTACGTATGTTAATGATGTAATACTTATGTTCCAATATTTCACCAATGAACTTAAATTATAAAAAATAAAAAAATTACGTATGTTTTAAAAAATCTCTGGTGATTTTTTTATGTTGAAGATATTAAACTAACACATATTTGGTGTAATAAATATAACCTACTCAAAATTTGACCTTAGTATCAGATTTGCAGTTCAGGCCATTAGATTCATAATTTTAATTAAAATTATGAGCCTCTCGATTTATTACATTCGAATCAAAAGGGTCAGGCGTTAATGCAACGCTGATAATATCGTGATTCGTTCCTAACTACCCTTACGTGCACCATATACTGAAGTAATTTAGGGGGAAATCGTGCAATGCCGTGCCTAACATCCCTTCCGGTTATGCATGGCTAAGCTCAATTTCTGGCAGAGAAAAACATATGTTTACCGAAAGTATTTTTTGGCCGTATGTATTTTTAAATTCTTCAATGTTTACGTTCAAGTGGAAAGACAGCTAATGTAATGTCACTTAATTTGGCATAGTAAGTTATAAACAGCACTTGATTCAACTCAATGATATCTAGAATCTGGTAAAATATGGTAGGTATGTCTTTGGTTAATAAGTTTAAAGAACTAAATTTGTCGCAGAAGAGATAAAAACATTTTTGAGAAGAGAATATGGAAGTCCAGGCATTAACAGGGTTTATGACCTGTCATTGGCTGGTTTAAGTGGCCACTTTACACACTGTGTAATATTCACCAGTCTGCCTATGTTTAAACATCCACATTTCCTCATCTACATCTGTTGTGTTATGTTAAGTTGAAAAGCTCAAATATTTATCATGTGGGTGAGATTCATCCGGCTCAATCAATTCACCAACTTGGCAACGCCTGAAAACATTTTTTCAAATTGGAGGAAAACAGCCAGTCTATAATAAACATTTGGACATGCTCAAAACATTGTTAATTAAACTTACTGGTATAAGAAGAAGCATTTAAATTTTAATATGTTACACTGTGTGTAAAGTGGCCACTTAAACCAGTCAATGACAGGTCATGAGCTCTGTGTATAAATGTCTAAATGTCTAAATGCCTAAGTACTTTCCTTTACACGAGAGTACTCGTATGTGAATAGATTTTGCCTGGGAATTAAAAATAGTGTTGATAATATTCTTCATCTTTCATAAACGAAATATCATCACGACTTATTTTTAAACATCAGTCCTATTTTAAAACTCCAAAAAAATTAGTTAAATAATAATTTTAAAATTACGTTATAAAACGAACAAAGCCATTAAAATTACAAAATTAACTGAAATGTGTGTCGGTTTCAAGATATTCTTTTGCAGCACAAGAAACCCTTGTTACTTAAATACTAAATACTGAATTGTTTTTTATTATTATTTTACATGAAATATACAAATACAACAATCATTTTTAAAATCAATATAAATTATTGGGAACAGTGTTTTTATTAAAACTATGTAAAATAATATTTTATTACAAAACGGTTCAAAATACACATTTTAAAAACAATTTTCAGTATTTGGTATGCTGCAATCTAAGAATTTATTTAAACTCTAATTTTATAAAAATATATCTCGGAAAAAAAACCGAAATGTGTAAGAGTTTTAAACCAATTTGACTTATTAATGGAAAACAATATTAATGTTTTTCGTCTGTTTAAACATCCCTTTCATTATGTATTCTATTATGATTAAAATTTCTTCTAATAAATTTGGCTTATTTGCTAAGTTAAGAATATTCACACCTTTCATGCATTAAGTATGCGTCAAATATGCTTCAATGGCGTTTTGGGAGCTTTTCACGCGTAACGCACAAAGCTTCGCATTTATAAAGACGCTCCAAAGCTCGCTTCAATCTTCGTTCTCAGCCTTGCATTCGACATATTCACCACATTGAATAAAAAATATTTAACTTGGAATTACCCAAAAACCAAAAATTCATCAAATCCCAATTAAAAGCCATCAATTTCTTGCATGTGGGCAGTGCACAGTTAAATAAAGATAAATTTTAATATTTTTTTGTCAGAAGCCAACTTCTAGTGTATTTTTAATATCATTTAAAATCATTAGTAAGAGTACGTACATTTATAACATGAATTATGTTTTTTTTCAATTCAAAAGTTTCTTGCATCTGGGCTCAGTCTAATAAGGACAGAATATCTAAACCATTAAACTTTATTCTCTAAAAAATACTGTAGTATTAAAATCAATATTTATTAAAATCACTCGAAGGGCAGTATCTCGTATTTTTTTTTTGTATTTTACGCTATATATCGATCTAGACACTCATATCGATTTTGTAAGGCGAAATGTTCCTTTCTATGAGAGTATTAATTAGTATAAAATTGCGTTTTTTTTATCGCCAACATTTTTTAATCGACATTGCAATATTGCACGTTTTTTTTACAATGCAGTATTGGACTATAGATCCACTCTTAAAACCAATATTTTACGTTCTCTTTGCCTGGAATCAACCCAAAGCCTCCTCGAATATTGGAGAACTCCGACATCTACACTATAAAACAGACTTATCTGCACTTGATTTCATTTTTCATTATTTTTACTTGGGATTAAAATATTTTTGGAAAAAATTCCTTCACGCAGTTTATCTTGTACCTTTTTCCATAGTTCGTTATTCAATGATCCCATCACAACATCGCTCCCGTTAGCAGGTAGTACCAATCCATCAATCACACTGGTTCTTAACGGTGTCAAACTCGTATTCCCATACAAGGATCTGAAGGAGCATCAACTTGCCTGAACAATGACGCTTTTCTATTTAAAAGAGCCAAGTGTACCGTTTAGTGTAAAAAGGTGACATGGATTTCGCGTGAACAAGATAACATAACGGGTATTTAGCTCTTCTTGTAATACCGAGCCTCAGCAGTTAATATAAAGCGTGTAACATCTAAGTAATCTAACATCAACAAAAAAAACATGTATATACGAGAATACCCAAGCGTCAACCACAACCATAATAAAAGATACTCCAATAGGGATCTGATACTAAATGAAGAGGTCAACACTGTTCTGGCATCGAGACAACACTATTACGCTGGCAAGAAGGTCCATAACTTTTTGCCTAAATCGTGGAAAGACGGGAGTGTTTTCAAGTGGCGAAAGGTGTTGACCTCGCTCTTTCATGACATTGGTCGTTGGGAGTCAGAAATATAACTTTGAATTCAACTTTAACTTTGTATACATTGGCTACTGCCGTTAGTTGTCATAATAAATAAATAATAAGCTAACAATAGAAGCCTTTTTATGGGCGAGCTTTTGTCTTCATATCGATAGCAAGAAGTTCCTCCTCAACTACCGTGTTCTACTTTTTCCTTTCTACTGAAATATAAAATAACCGAATATATGTATTTTAACACAGATGGAGAACATATTAAAGAATGTAATATTAAAACATTTTTTTTTTAATTTTTTAAAAATAAATTTGTAATTTTTTTTTTTTTCATTTAAGTACAATAATAAAACCTCTCTTTATGTAACCTTTTTTGTACCAGAAATTTCCCTGATGATATTATAATAGAAACACTTATGTCTAATCGTGAATTTACCTTCATTTCGCTATATCTACATTTGTTACCAAATCAATCATACTCAATGTTTCCCTCAATTTCCGCCTTCCTTTGCAACAAAGCCAACGATATCATAACTTTTACTTTTTCGATGTTATTTTCTCCTGGTACATTTTGCCAACATTGCGACTATTGAACTTTGTAAATTATATGCAAAAAAATTAGTCATAAGCTCTCTCAATGTCTAGCCTTCTTTATTTCTTTGAAAAATTATTTATCTTTTTCTGTAACCCACGTTTTTTTTTAAATATGATAATAAAAATGTATTAATTTGTCGTTGTGTATTCTTCTATTGGTGATGTTACAAACATAAATAAATACATCATCTCAAGTGATTAAAAAATATATTTCAATTCGACTAAAACCACCAAGTCGGCCTCTTGGTTATGTTGTCAGCGCGTTTGCCTACCATACAAGAGGTTTCGAGTTCGACTCCTGACATGGGCCCGTATTACAATGGGAAGATAAAGTTTATCGTTAATTTTATCTACAAAGTAAAATTAAGTATAAATGTCGATTTTACTTTATACCGTCTCAATATATATTGACGAAGATATTGTTCATTATCGCGACCATGGTTGACACGAGATATTGATTTAAATCGTGGTTTTTGAACTACAGTATTTCACAGTCCTAAGACTGATCATCTGACCTTCACGTAACAAAAATTAATGGTGTATTAATGCAGTGCCCTATGCACCATTAGGTGCCGAAATATTATTTGATGTCGTTTTTTTCCTGTTTAATTCTTCTGACACCATTTATTTTCTACACGCTGTAGGTCACAAAGCAAAAGAATTTAATTCCAATTTTTACTTATACAAGTATGTCTATACTGTCAAATTACGAAAATAATGTTTTGAAAACATTTTCAGACAATCAAAAATTCAATACGTATTCGGTAGGTAGCTTAAACTTTTATTTCACAACTGTTTGTGTAATTATTCATTTAACAATTACAAAAACAATATTTATTTTTTACTCATTAAAAAAAACCGTGTTATAAAAATAACTTCATCCATCTGAAAAAAAAAATATATATCTTAATATACGTTTTATGTTTTGGAAATTATTTGGGTCTACGTACATATTATTCGTTCATAAATATCTGTAACTTAGATGTTAAAACACGGGAGTCCACTTTTTGCTGGTTTGAATTTAAAAATGCAGAAATTATTGCAATAAGCTATTTTATACTCGAATAAAACACCAAAGTCCACTTTTTTTTAATGCAAAAATTATCATATATATAGATTCACTGTTTTAATTTATACCATTATTATTTTTAAAAATCATTACTGTAATTTTAAAGTTTTTTATATGTTGAAATTATCTCACTATCCCATTTAAATGCCCATTGTTCGTATTAAAAAGAAGATGTTTTGGAAATCGCATAGTCACGAATTCTTATTTCCTAGACATAAAATGTTTTTTTTTCTTCTTTTGATATAAGTAACATGCCCCTTAATTTATTTAAAAATAAATTAAGACTCATTCTTTTTGGCTGCGATAAGATCCCACTTGCTATTTAATGATGCTCACACTTACACACGCCTGAACACTTACTCCCACACAAATACACATAAATACCTCTATACTTACTCTCATACAAATACACATAAACACGCCCTTTTGTTGTACCACAATTTAATATTTATGATTCTTATTTAGAAACTTCGCTGGTCTGTCTTTAAACCGTATCTTTTTTATGTTATTATATCGCTGTCGACTGTTTGTTTCTTTAAAATAAATAAAATGAAAATGAAATTCAAGTATTTAAATTTATTTTAACAAAGAGGGAAAACATTTTTAAAAAGGGAATTTGGAAGTCTAGGTATTTACAAGGCTTATGACCTGTCATTGGCTGGTTTAAGTGATTTGGTTCAGCCAGATGAATCTCACCCACGTGATAAAGGTTTCTGCTATTTTACTTCACAAAAGGCAACAGATGGAAGAGTTGAGGAAATGTGGATGTTTAAACATGGGCAGAATAGTGAATGTTACAGTGTGTAAAGTGACCACTTAAACGAGCCAATAACAGGTCATAAGCCCTGTAAATGCCTAGACTTCCATATTCCCTTCTCAAAAATGTTTTCCCTCTCCTCTAAAATAAATTTAAATATGAACAACTCCCTAGGGAGGAAATGCAGCCAGTCTGCAAGCATTTGGACATACTCAAACATTGTTGGATAAAATATTTCGTTCAATGTGACTCCCGCGGATTATCCTTTGAGGTTCAGATATGCTGAAGTCACTGGTTTTAATTCTGACAGATTGAAGTAGAAAATGTATACGAAATAGAATCGGTATTCTTTGGGTAGAATGCTGAACTGTATTCCTAAATATACATATTCTTTATTGGCCTTCATCTTCTCACGTTCCTCTGTATTTCCATCGATCCCTAAACCTTTGCACCGCAGATGTTCCTATCATAATAATATTGACTGCGAGCTCTAAATAACAAGATGTCGGCTTATTCAAATGCCAAAGTCCGCGGTAAACATATTGATTTCCCATAAAATATGCTGTCACTGTATAGTTCCTATGATGCGGGTGGCGCTGGAGATATTCCGAATTGGTTTTATTTTATTTTGTTTTTCAAACGCGCGGAAAATTTTTCTGTCAAACATCGAAGGAGGCTGTTTGATTGATTGAATTTGAGCTGACTTACTTACTGTTATTAAAATGTCTGAAAATAAAGATTGACGTAAAATTCTCAATTCTTATCCCTAAATTGTATCCTTATACGTAATAAATGACAATACATATTTCCACTGTGTTCAGAACAAAAATTGTTTAATTGACTCCAAAATTGTTTTATTAGTTTTAATGTTTTTTTTTCTCCATTTTTCGTTTAGAGTGTGTACCTCTGAATGTCCCTACTCAGCGATTGAGATCGTAGTCTACGGTCTTATCTTCTAACCTTCAATAATAATACGTCGCACTTTCATGCATTATCACGTACTATGTACGTAGATTATATACATGAATAGAAAATATTCAGAACAAATGTATAAAGTACCTAAAATACAAAGCCGGTATTTCTTATGTATCAACTCTCGCTGCCTCTACCTACCATGAAATCACTTCTCTACAATACCGTAGAATGTGTGTGGACCAACTACTGCTTCACAAAATTATGACAGGAATAGTTTACTGAGCAGAATTACTGATTTTAATAACAACACATGTTCCAGCCAGGATTTGTAGACAGGACCACCTATTTCATGTACCCAAAGATAAAATGATGTATGTTAAAAATGCTTTTTTTCGTAGGACTTTTTCAGTATGCAATATAAAACTTAAAAACATAGACGACCCAAACATCACTTTGTTAGATTTAAAATTTACACTAAAAATGCTTTATGTAACATAGTAGACATTATAATAATAAATATGTACATCTCCCTTTCCCTCCTTATTCTCTCTTCACGCATCCTTGTCCTAATCCCGCCCAACTTACAATTACTTGATGTTCTTAAAAATAAATAAAAAAGTGATTTCTTTGATTATTAAAAAATATATACATAAAAATATTATTGTCATGTGTATGTATAAACTTAAATCTATTTATATAATCTATTATATCTGAAATCTATAATGGGTTCTGAGTTTACACACTATATATGTTTGTTTACTATAAATATGTATGCAGAACTGTTGGTTTCCTAAATAAAAAAATATTTAAAAAAAAAACACATGCAAAAAGTAATTATGTTATTAATATCTTTAACGATCCATAATATAATTACAAGATAACTGTAACGCAATTTATAAAATCAAATAAGCCCCTATGTTAATAGGTGAAATAATTTGTAATAACCTGTATAGGTAGGTGTGTTTTATTGTAATAGCTTTCATAGCATTCATATAGTTTAATAATGCTAGTCAATTTAAAAAATATATATTTATTTTCTTTTTTTTCCGCAGTTGTGTTCGCGTATAATTGATAAACAATATTAAAACATAACAAATTGTTATTACTGTACCAAAGTAGTATGTATTGTTTATTGTTTGTGAACCATAATAAATAAATAAATATATTCAGTGGTAACATAAGTTGTGTTTTTTCCAACAGGAGAACACAACAAAAAAATATACATTAAAGTAATCAATAATGTATTCTTCTACAACAAATTAATCAATAAATTATAACATCTTCACCGTACACTGCTCAAATACCGCGACCAGCTTTGGGAGATTACTCTCTCCATTGAACGCGACCAGAAGCAGGTGTCAAAAAATGCTCACAATCGTCTACTTGACATTCCGCTTTGAAGACTTTTAATTAAATAAAATAATAAATTTAACGGAAAAGCAAACACAATATGTCGAAGAGCAGATATTTTTTCCGAATGACTGTAACCCTTAATATTTTTTACCATTTTTGCTCATTTTTCAGTTTGGAAAAAAACAGACACGACTTATACCAATATACTGTCAGTGTGCAGGTCAATAAAGACCACAGTTTAGTGTGTAAAATATAACCAGAACCTCGGACGAGTGTTTTCTACGACATAGCTTCTATTAGGTAAAAATCCTGGAAAAGAAAATCGAGTAAAGAAAAATTCGCCTCGTAAAGTGGTGAATTGGAGTTTTCGCCTACATGTTCGGGGTCGTGGATTCGAATCCTAGAAGGCTTAACATGAAATATTTGTTTTAAGGTGCTTTTGCACTTCAATTTTTCACTGTCCCTGGAGTGGCACCTAAGCGTAAAACTGATCCCCTTACCTTCCTGTAACACGTGATCGCGATATTCTGCATGTACTTTTCGAATGCAGTGCCATATGCACCGCCGGCGTGGATTTTTATACGATAATATTGATAATGCATTATTTTCTATTGTGACGCATGTGCTACGTGTATAATTTTATATCTGAAGCTTACGATTGCATTTGTCTGATCATTCATCACTAATCTATACCGTGACAAACTGTATTCTTTTTGTCCTAACGATATTTACGAGTGTCTCAACAGAAGCTCCATTTTGTGTGTATTATTCACGATAAATGCACTTACTAGATAAGTCACACGGTGACACAAAGCTTCAAAATAAAAAACTTATTAAAATAATAAATTTTCTTGATCAGCGAAGTATTTCTTTTGGTATTCAGCACAAACAGTTACGAAAATAAAATCAAATTCTAACGTTATTTCATTGTCATCATTGTTGATTTAAACGGTACCTCTACGTTTTCACTTTGTTCTCTATTGTATTGGCACAATGCTAAATGTCGTAGTCCCCAGGGCACCAGGTTTACGATATGTCTCTTTTCCTTTTGATTCAGGGCCAAGATGAGCGCTGCGTCTAAGAGGACTCTGTTAATTCCTTTTTCGTCAGCCTGTCTTGTACGAGATAGTCTTGTTTGCTTACCCTCGATAATCGTCTCCGTTACGACCAATTTTTGGTGCTTTCAAGATACGATGGTTTACGTAGCTTATATTATAGATTTTTAAAATAGAGCATTTTACTAAACTTCGTATGCAAGAAATTTATCGATATTTTTTTAGACGTAGACAACTCGAACAATTAAACTGTATATATATATTTTTTTATTTGGTTTTTCTTCATTTGGAACTAAACAAATTTACTCATTTTTTACATAATGCTGCTGTGGTATTTTTTATTGGCTTATTTAAAAATGCTTTATATTGTTAATATAATCAATATTACGCTGAAGATGAAGATTAAAAAAATATTGCGATAACCACTGCACCGCGGGGTAGAATTAAAAATTGTCCAGAAGGAGCGTAGAATCATATATGAATACATCGGTCTGTGTCCAATAATTTCCCCACTTTCGCCGCGCGCATTGGTGAAGTCGCCGCGTAATGTTGCCTCATAGGAAAAAATAAAATCATGACACAAATGTAAAGTAAAAAAAAAACAATTTGTGAATTTCTCTAAAATTTGATTGTGCACGTGGAAACATTGATTCACACAACAGAGCAAATAAGTAAAGGGTCATTCAATAAGAATATTTGAATAAATGAGCTTTAAATTTAACATATAAAACAAATTTTATTTTACTCAAAACGGATATTTATATATCATGTTAAATAATATTTGATGTTTTAAAGATAATGTCGGTCAAACGTCTACCATGGCGTTGTTTAATCCGTGGTCCAATTTTCATTAGTTCTCTCATTAGATGAGCAAAGTAGGGTAAAAAAAAATTACTACCCTGGCAAAACTAACGAAATGTCCATTTCGTTTTCTTTGACAATCTGACAGATGGAAAAATAATTCAATTTTTAAGTAATGCATATGCTACTTACACATTCATTTGCTAATTACACGTGAAATGTGATCCCATCCTATTTATTTAAGATCCTAGTAGTATTTGTTCACTTTAAAAGGACACAATACGGCATAGTTGAATTCAAATCTGGAGTTGCGTACTGAGAAACTAATAGGTCAAAACGTAAACATACTCATATATGAGTAGTTTAGTCGCCTTCTGTTTGATGCGCGTACGCGGTTTCTGGACTATCCTCAATTCTTCGGGCACCGCATTGGTGGTTTAAATGTAGCGTAATTCAATTATAGGTAAATGTCGTTTTACGCCGTGGTTTCGTTCCGAAAGACACCGGGGTAAAAAATATGGGCGTAAAATGAACACAAATATAATGGAAGATATATGATTAGGTTCCGTGTCGAAATTCTAAGAACAATCTTACGTCTTTATTTAATACAATACATATCCTAAATATATTTAAAATCAATTATTTAAATTATATTTAATAAATATTGTTTAAATTCGTTTACAAAATAAATAATGAATTATTCTTAATAAAAACTAACTCACCAGTTCGTCGGTACTAAATTAAATTCTCACACTTTTTTGAAAAAAGCATTTAATTTAATTTGCTTCGATTGTAGCTTTCCTTCTTGCAGAATAATCGCATAAACTACAAATATTTGAATAATCTTTTAATTTTAATAATAGTAAAATAAAAAAATATAATAATTCCTTTCTATTTTTCTTAAAAACTAACTCGTAAACAATTTCACACACTCAAAAGGCTGCTCGCGTACACGGTAATAGAATAAAACAACGTGTAAAAGTGTGTCTGCTATTAGAATCGCGGCGCCTACTGTTGTCTGGATCGGCCGAACCGGGGAATCCCACACCGGCACCGACCGTCGTAATTGTAAATCGGCGTAAACCAAACCGGCGCCAAACGACGTTTTTCTGTATATGCTACATGGTGGTAAGGTGATCAGTTGTTCACTTCGGGCTTCAGTTCAGGTACAATAAAATATTGCAACTTTAACAAACATTTAAATCAGTATGTCAGGTCCACTCTTCCAGGAGTCGAACTCATGACCTGTAACAAGGAAAGCGATTGCGCCAACCAATTCACTACGAGTTGGGCTTATCACCACTCGATTTCATTATGCAGGGTTTTTCTCCGAGAGTATCCACCGATTTGAAAATACTCGTTCAGGGTTCTGGTTTTATTTCACATACAGATCAGTATATGTACAGATTGCAGTAACTACATATAAGTCTTAAATATATTGGGAAATTAAAAAAATAAGCAAGTTTTATAAGGCGGGCAAGCATTATCCATTAAGAAAAGTAAATAGATTTTGGAATGTCATCGCTTTTTAGTCATAGCACTTAAATCAAATCAAATTTCTAAAGGCCAATTAAAGTCAAATAATTTATATGCCACCGTTTATAGTACACTAAAATTAAAACCAAACCACAGAGTGCAGTTAAAACTTGCAGAGATTCTATTGTTTTATTTATGAGCCCTAGACAATTTATTGGGAATGCTGAAATAATTCTATTTCCTTCCGGAACCGGTATATTCCTACAGGATGTAATTAAGGATATTGCCTTGAAAAGAAGAAAAAATAATCCTGAATAAGGTTAGAAACATTTTATTGCATGGATAAATATTCTCTCGAGAAATAAAAGCTTCTTGTTATCAATTAGTTATATTAGAATCGGATTTTCCAGTTACTTAATTATTTATTCAAAATATTTTTTTATAAATTTTAAAATATTCCAGTATTTTTAATAATTGAAAACCAATTTGCACTTATAGATTTCATTATTGGTACCTTGGTATAGTGATTTTTTTTTCATTTTACAATCATTGCTAAATTCTCTAAAAAGTTTCCAATATTTATTTATGTAGAAATTAATTCTGGACAAAAAATACACACTAAATGTTATTAAATATTTGTATAAAACCACTTACAGAATTTTCTTCGATTTCGAGACATACCCGTCTCTTCGTCAGGACACCAATCAAACCAACATGCAAAAAGCACTATACACCTTCAAAGTTAATGCTTTAAATTTTAAAAACAAAAACACTTAGCTAACGTTAAACTGCTTGGATATTATCGAACTGTCTTTAAATTTATATCATTTTATCAAGTGAATTAACAAATATAAAATGCACACAATTTGTAGATATTCATCTAAACAATTCTACGTGCATACTCGTTTACCTTTAATTACACAGAATTATATTTGTCATTTAAGTGGTTTTTTTAAAAGTATTCCTTGTTTTTGTGAACGTTTACTCGTATAATAGAATATTGTTAGTAATTTTTTTTTTCCTAAGGGACTATTGATATAAAATGGAAAAAAATTGTGAAAAATGTCTTTCTTGCAATTTCTTGGTATATTGAACAAAAGTAATGTTAATTTATTTAATACATTCGGCGTAATGTTTTAATATTAATTGTTGCTACATCCTTTTTTATCGCGAGATAATAACATATGTATTTACTTACTATATGTAATTATGGCCAATTTATATACCACTGTTATATTGTATGTATTCTCTTAAAGCGCGTATGTATTATCGTTTCCGTTTGGTTTATGTACATTGTTATATCAACTACATTTTTGAATAGAATAACCTAACTGGCGTTACGATAATGTATTATGAGTCGTGCTTTTCAATTCTGGTCCCGATTTAGGAAGACGACGCGCCAGCTTCGCTGACAGTTGTCACAAATGGTCGCTAATTCGTATACAAACCTGTGCGCTCCATCAACGTCTTTCTTAAAATGAGCCTTCGTGAACCTTTTCTCTTAGTGTCACGAACGAGCCATGTGCAAACGCTTCCTTGTCTTAGATTCGTTAATATTCAAGTCACAGAAGACTCGCAGTAACTTGTCGTGTACCTGTATCACAGTTCGTTGAAAGACTAGTCCGGGATTGTTAACGGAATTAATTGAAATATCTCTATTTAATTTATTTATTTATCGATCCCGGCTTTTACATGAAATACACAAGAAAAGATACGCGGCTTAAACAGACTCACTGTATTTTGCAATTTTAGAGATATTAATGGTATTTTTTAATATTATATTTCTTTTATTTTTATTTTATTTTTTTTTTTTTTTATATTTTATATATATTTTTTGTTTTATTTTATTCGGAAAACATACAGGCATACATAAAAAGTATTAAAAACAGTGATTTTCATAAATCATGCAAAAGATTTAAACACTAAATGTGACAAAAAAAAAATAATAAGAAACTCAAGTGAGAAAATAATAATTGTTAACATTTCCGTTTTCCATGGAGTTTATCATTGGTAATAAATCAAAATACTGAATGCACACCCCGAGTCATCCACGCACACACACATGAACGCACATATAAAACATACACACACATATACATTACATGCGGCACATATACATAGCACAAACCACTCAAGATGTACATTCAGCAACTATCTCAAATTATCAACTCCATGAAGAAATTTTCTGTACAAATGCAACGTGCCGTTAAAAAAGTCCACATCAATACTGAGTCCATTATAATTTCTACAGGTACGTCTAATGAATGAATTCGTGGTATAATTGTTTTTACAAGTTGGTGTATAAAAAAGGGAATTTAATATAGTATAGCGAAGAGGACAACGGAAACCAATATTTTTTTTAAGGTACGGCGAATCAACCATATTATTTAGAATTTTGAAAAGAAAAATTAGTTCACATGTAAGACGCCTTTTTCGGAGTGATTCTATATTAAAATTAATCGAAGTTGCATGAAGTTATATTAATTTCAAAATACCAACATTAGAATGCAGGTTACAAATTTTGAAATGGTCACAAAATAAAACTTTAGTACCTAACTAACATAAAGCAATTATAATTAAATAAAATTGCAGTTTTTTTTCGGATATGAACTTCAACGCCTGTGCCCCTTCATATTGTAAACTGGATTCCCCGTTACGCACGCTGACGATTGACCAAAGTAATTTTGTTCTAATTAATAGCGTCAATTCATCTCGCCCACATTTAATTTGACTTTGAAACTAATCCAACGCTGTTCTAACAATAAACTGGAATAATAATTACACTTCCAAAATTACTAAATAGATTTTACCATAAAACGGTTAGCAAAATTAACAGAGCAACGACCCATTTTCATTAATGCATGAAACGAATTAGTTTATCCGCTATAAAATGCAATTACAAAATATAAATACATAATATACTCGTATACATATTATATTTATAATTTTAGAATAGGTTTTTACTGAGCTATTGATCTTTTTGTTTTTTGAAAGACGTATTTTTGATACAACTCCGTGTTTAAATATTATGCGTTAAACGATCAAACTATATGGTTTGATTTTGCTGTTTTGAACAATAATTAAGGATAAGTAAATACAAAACAAAATAGAAATGACAATTCTAGATGTTTTACAAATGTTTATAATGCATCGAAATGATTATGGAACTACATGAGGCTTCAAAAAGAATTGGTGTAGAAATGAATATTTATAAAACAAAGATTATAAAGAGTCCAACAAATTTAAAAAACAGGTATTTGAACGTTGTTTATACGCCACACTTTCGCAAATTCCTCTCCGATACTTTGCAAAATAGACGACTGCACGTCGGACTGATTATGCCTAAGTAAAATCGACGTTTGGTTTTTCCTTTTTTCGCACCTAAATCTGATCCAACTTTGATGTTTTTTTTAAAAAAATCTAAAAAAGTATATAAAAATTAAATTTGCTGTGTTGGTACGTTTTCCGTTTTCCAAAATGATTTATCATATTTGTACTCGTATACCGTGCATCTGAAGATGAAAGATAAAAAGGGGCGCTTTTATTAATTTTCGGATAAGAAGTCATTTATCAAAAAAGTCAAACATCAGAGACACGCCAATGGTAAATATCTATAGTTTGTAAAACAAACATGGATCTAGTGCCATAATCCAGGAAAAAATACGGGACTACGTTTGTATAGAGAAAAGTAAGACCAGCTTTCCTCTTAATAGTATACGTAGTGGTAAAAATAGATAATGGAGGTAATTTAGCAAGTAAAGGGGATTTTTATAAAAACCTAGAAAAAACGTTAGAAGTCAAGAAATTTAAGCAATCCTCTACTTTACAAGATCTTACCTGAGCCACAAGTCAATAAGTCGAAATCACTCGTCCAGGGTTCTGGTTCAATTTCACATACAGAACTAAATTGTTAGTTCTGCCCTGACACAGGATATTAATGAAAATATGTTTTTTTCTAATGATTCGCCCTTGTTAATAAAAAAATTCACCCGTGTTTTGAAACGATTCAACCGTGTTTCCCACAGAATGCTTGCGAGTTTCCGTGCTGCGGGTTTTAATCCATTTTCTGGGATTAAAAGGGAAACACAATGCTTAGCATATACCGTGACGTCATTATGTCAACAATCCAGCGGAAAATTACGGAAAGAATTATTTTCTGCCAACTGTTACAGGATTCAGCATTTACGAGATTTTTTCCATATTTTCATCCAATTAATAACGTCATAATTTTGTACTCGAGAGTTTCGTATTAACGTTTTAATATAATTTATCTCATGCGATTATCCTGTATTCATTTGTAAATTATATTTATTTAAACACTTTATATTCACTTTATATTCACTTTAAAAATAAATAATATTGTAAATAGAATGAGAAAACTTATATATGTATTTATTAGATTAAGGAATATATTAACCATCGAAAAACTAAAATCATTTTACTTTGCATTCGCCCAATCCATATTACAGTACGGAATAATCGGATGGGGTGGTGCTTTTAAAACAAATATTATACCAGTTGAAAAAAACAAAAAATAATCATAAAAGTCATTTTGAAAAAACCGTCTACTTTTCCCACCGTTCAATTATTTAAAAAAATTAAGCTTTTAGATATAAAATTGCTATATAAAAAGAATTGTTTGCTTCAAATACATAAAGATAAAATAAATAATAGTATTTCTACGTCTCAAAACGTAAGTACGCGACTTTGAACAGGTGGTAATATCTTAATTCCTAAATTAAAAACATTTACTGCACAACATCATTATACTTACAGAGGAATATTTTTCTTTAATGAAATGAACAAAGATAATAAAAAGTACAGTCAGGAATACAATATATTTAAGAAAGAAGTAAAAAATTATATCTTTAATTCTTCTTTATGTAACACTGATTGAAAACATCGTTAATATATTTTTTGTAATTTATTTATGTTATTCTAAAAATATTATTGATTAAAATAAAATAATCTATTGTAAGACTTCACTCCCCATTATGTACATAAGAATTGTTTATTTCTTTTACGTAATGGGAAACGTTAATGTAAATATATGTATTTGATTAATGTAAAAAAATGTATTTAGTTGTCATATTGTATTTTAATTTGTTATTAATAAATAAAAAAAATATGCATAAGGATGGGGATATTGCCTTAAGGTAATGTTTTACCATCTACCCAAACATTCAATTTGAGAAAATCAGGGGTTTATGAACTTTTGTAGGTATATTATTATTCTATAATTATAAAACAAAACTTTGAAATATATAAGTTTACATATTTAAAAAAAAAAAAATTGTCAAGGTATCTACATTATAATATCAAAAAAAAAAAAGGGAGTAAAGAAGGAAGGAAAGAGTTAGGAGAAAGGAAAAGTTCCAATATTTAGGAAGTAACATTTTATACGTGATTTAAATGTAAATAAGAAGTCTCTGACATTAGTGGGTAGATTATTATATAATCGAGCAGCTATTACTATGCAAGATGAGATAAAATAATTGAAGCGGTGAATGGATATTGAAAAGGTTCTCTGATTACTATAGCGAAGAGATGCCTTTGCTGTGATAGAGGTAGGAAGAACTTTCTCAAATTGACAGGCGAAGTGGGATTATTTCAAATGTTGTGGAGTAGTGATAAAATGTGCATGTTTCTTCTATGCCCGATACTGAGTCAGATTAGTTGCGTGCAATATTCAGTTATGTGGTCGAATTTGCGAGGATTAAAGGAATAACATATAAAAACATTTGCAATCGTTCCAACATATCAAGCAATTCAGAATTAGCATATGTATAACAAACAAAGCTTTATCAAAGAGTGAAAGAAATAAGCTCTGGACTAATATTAAAATATTGTATATAGGTTGGGTGCTATAGTAATTGTCAGGCCACAGTAACTGGACATTCGTCTGCAGGACATAAGTATAATGGTCAAAGAGAAATAAATGTAATGCAAAGTTTATATTTTAAAACCGGTCGGTGAAAAATAAAAATTAGTGGTTAAAAACAAAGTTCTTTTATTTATTTTATTAAATGTAATGCGTTCATTTTAAAATTAAATGTAAATAAATTCTTACGTTTACTTATTTTTGACCATCATATTTATTGTTTAATTACTACAGCACTAACTTTAACCATTTTTACTATATACCACTTTTTTAAAAAATATTTTAAATTTTTCTTGTTATACCTGGCGTTGATGTAGTGGTTGGGGTTTTTCCCTGTCATGCTTGAGGTCCTGGGTCGAATTCCTGGGAGGGTCAACATAAAAGATTTGTTTATAAAGTGTTTTGGAATCAATCTTAAGACATAATATAGCTCCTGGACTGGTAACTGAGCGTAAAACTGATCACCTTACCTTCATGTAACATATGATTAAACTACACTAAATTTAGTTTATAAATGCAGTGCCTATGCAGCACTAAGTGTAAAAAAGGTTATAATGACGTTGAATTTTATAAAAAAATAATATTGACTGATTTTAGGGCCATTTTTTCGTAACAAGCGGCGATCCCTTTAAGTCATTCATATAAAATCACACTTTTCACTAAAATTCTCTTTAAACATTTCATCATTTTACACGTTAAATTGTCTAATGACTCGACAAGCACTAAATTTTTCATTGATTGACATGTTTTAACGCTAACATATTGAAATGTAAAACTAAGTTTTCACATCAACGACCCCAGTACGAAAGTGAACGTTATCACAATTCACCTCCAAAACTTTTCACAACCCCCAAATCTTTCCACTCGTGTGTGACCAATTGACGCACCGATTTCTGGTTGACTTGGCTTCGACGTCGTTCTATCCTTTACTGACCGAGCATCGTTCATCACATCTACATTATAGGCCGCACTGTACGTTCACTAGCGGAAGTTGCTTTTCCATTTCCGGTTGCCTTCCGGTAACGAAAGGGTTAACCTCGTAATTTGGGGTTAATAGAGTCGTATAATTTTCCCTTTACGCACAAAATCTAACCCTCGGAATGCTTTGAAAGTTATTAAGTTTTGTTAAAATAATGTATTTTGGTTATTTTTTAGAATGTATATAATTTATGGCACCAGCTCATTTTTTTTTTTTGGTTTTAATAAATAATTCTCTTTTCTAATGCAAAATAATTTTTCTTTTGTCAGGTCATCTACAATTAATGAAATTGAAAACCAATTCCAATCTTAATTAATTACCTAATTGAATTGGTAAATAATAAAGTTTGTGCCTCGTGTAATTTATTAAATATCTATTTATTCAAGAATAATTACATGAAACTAAACATTGCTATGCTATGCTTTGATGTTATTTTATAATTATAAAATTCAGTGTTTTTTTAATGTACTAGCAAACTAAAAAAAGAAAATATATTTTGAAGTTATTATTTATTGTATTATCATCGCTATTTTTTATCTATTTTTTCATTTTTATATCACTCCGCTCGTGACGTCACAAGTTGTCGTTGGTGAGTTGAAAAAAGTAGACAGCGTCAATATTCCCCCTAGCGTCAATATTCGAGTTGAAAGCGTTGAAAAAAATCGCTACTCGGAAACCAGAATCTATCACAACGCATAATAACGCTGTGATTGTTTGCTTGATTCTCAAGAACTTGTGACATAGTTCATTTTTATTGGTTTTTTCATGCATTTTCAAAAAATTTCGTCGTACCATCAAATGCTCTAATTATTACCCCATGTAAGAAAACATTTTTGTATCCAATTTTCTTAGCACTGAATTTATTTATTAAAAATCCTTACACGTTTTATGGTTAAGTTAGGTATTATATTTTTTTAACTATGTGTTATAGTTTTCTAGAATTATCCAGTCCAGGACAAATGCTTCAAACCACAATTATGGAAAGAGTGGTTTCATTATTTTTAAATATGTTTTCAACCATCACGTGGGTGTATTCCAGCTAGTAGTATTAAAACCTCAAACTACTTACTGGTTCAATCATTTCGGCCGGAATGTGTATAAGACCCACGTAACTGGTCAAAAACACATTGAAACTAATAAAACAACTTTGGCCATAATTGTGGTTTGAAGCCTTTGTCCTTAACACAGTTGTTATATTTTAAAAAAATATAAAATATTCTTGTGGATTTTAGTACCACTCTTTTATTTTCATAATAAATTACATTTTCCCTTCCCCCGAGAGTTTTCACTAGCAAACTTGAACTTAATTGTAAAAAAAAAAATTAATACCTACGCTTTACTTCCAAAAATATGTTTATTTTATCAATTTTAATACAGAATTCAGATCTTTTATATATTTATCATGTTTTTTTGTAACGAAAAATGATTTTTACTGTATGAGAATATATTTCTTACATCCTGCTCTCATCTCATCTCTTTTGCGGTTAAAGAAAAAGCAGGAGCCATGTTTCCGGTACATTTCCTCTGGAAAAGTCTTCCAGTTTTCCCAACGTGACAGACAAATAGACCTCGCTGGTTCACGGCCTATTAACTGACGTTTCATCATTGCCTTGTGTAATGTCCCGGGTCCGATTTGTCTAGATTTAGCTCTGGTTAACTCCAATTTATGTATTATAGGCTACAGGCTTTAGAAAATATTCGATGTTTTATAAACTAACCCGTTGTATTTTATTCTTAGCGCCAATAGAGCTTTTACGCAAATTTTACAATTATTAAATACAAGTGCACAAATAACATTAATTTAAAGCAATCCTGCAATTAGATAGTATTGTGTATAAATAAATACACGAAATGAAAAGAGAAAAAAGTCGATTCAGCATAAATTAAGTAATTTCATTATTTTTATTATGTATTTGAATATATACATTTATTTTATTTTTTACTAATGTTCAATGTAAAGGGATTTCATGTCGTTTATATAAAAATAAATAAATAATATTACAAAAAACAGGAGGTATATACGTTTAAAAGGCTACATAATATATTTACTCTTACATTTATTTTTTCAAATTTTATTAACAAGGTTTATTAGTCCTTCCTCTGTAGAATGGAACTGTTTAGTAACTTAAAATATTAATCTCTACAGAGAAGAAACTGTATGAAGTGGATAATGTAAATCCCAATTACCTGTCCTTTTTCTTAAATTAAAAATTTCTATTTTTATCACTTTGATAAATATCATCGTCTTTGTTTTTCCTATCTAGTGGTGACCAAGTCCTTTTCACTTGTATTCCAACTGCAGCGTATTTTAGTTATTTTATTCATAAAGACAATATGATTTGTCTCGCCCCTCAGATCCAGTCGTAGGACTTTGAAATATTTTCCGAAAAACAAACCTTTTAAAATTAAAAATCATCTCGGTCCAACCGAAAACCGCTCCTGAGATCTCTGACATGGTAAGTAAACGCTATTACTTATGAATTATGAGGTGGACTAATCTCCACTCGATTTCCTATTTCATGACTTTTACTAGATATTAGTCATCGAGTCGAATGCACTCGTCCACAACTCTGATTTTTCACATGGAAAATTACATTTTTATTTTTGCTCGGACACAGGAAAAAATATTACAAAATCTCTGTTAGTCTGGCAGAAACAATATTATTCAAATACAATTGCAAATAACAGGGTTTATTAATGTAATAAGTAATAAGTACTTATAATAAGTACTTTGTCGGAAGTGCTAAAAGTAACATTTCCAGAAAACTTGAAAAAAGTCTGGTCAAAGGAAGAGTCGGTAAAAAATTTGTACTAAATAAAACGTAATATATATATATATATAGTTGGATAATTTATATAGCACCACTTTTGTAAAAATCACCTCAAGGGCGCTGTACAATTAATAAATATCCCAGTACGTCTTGCAGCTACAAAGCGCATGGACGGTGGGATTCTAGTTCCTCGTTTTCAGTTAAGATCAAAAATTATAACAGATAGGAGCTAGATTACAGGACGTCTTGCAGCTACAGAGCGCATAGACAGTTAGAAATTTAGCCCCAATTTGCACATTTTAAAAATTGACAAATAAATTTAGTGTATTAATGATATATAAAAAATAATAATATGAATAATAAAAAGGAGTTAGATTACAACACGTCTTGCAGCTACTAAGCGTATAGACGATTGGAATTCTAGACCCCATTTACAAAATTTAGGTATTTTAAAGTTGATTTATGAAAACTAGATAACCAATCATCGTGCAGATACAGAGCGCATGGACGAGTGGAATTCTAGCAAAGTTAAAATGATATTAATAAATCTACAAAAAATAGAGCATAGTAGTAAATTTGTCAAGTGTTCATGCCAAAAAACAACAGAGAACACTGTTTCAACTTCTTGAGTAACAAAAGAAGATAGATGTCCGAAGAGAAACTTTTTAGACAGTAGGTAGATACCGTCACCATGTGGCCCACTGGCTGCTTAATAATAAATTTAATAAATATGTATATAATAAATAATAAATATGTTTGGTCAACTTAATACCTTTCAAGCATTGTACAATGATAACAGCATGAATTATTGTGTACAAATCGTTTAGTCTTCTTTAAATTCTTCGTTTGTTTCTTTTATGAAGTACTTTACTTTTACTATTGAGCGGATATCGGTATCGTGTAGATGTTGATGAGATGTATATTTTAGGTTGTTCATTTATTTTATTTTATTAACAAACATTTATAATACTACATATTTGGCTTGATTTTTTTTTTTTTTTTTAAAAACATAAATTTTCTTATACCCAAGATTTATATTTAACCTAAAAAAGAAACCTAAAAATTATACAGCATATTCAGTAGAAAGTTTAAATAATAAAACATTCTACGGTAATACAACAAGAAAATCATAAGTACTGATTCATACAGCTGGGCAAAGTGAACAAAAATTTGTGAACGTTATGAAATGCATAAATAAATAAATATAATTACCATTCACCATCTTTGAAAAAGTTCAAAAGGTTTGTTCTATAGGATCAATACCCTACACTTAATATATCAGATACGTAGAAAAATTTGTGATACGTGGAAATAACTATTGCCGAGTTCATGAAGTATATTTAATACGGCATTACAAGTATACACTGTCCGTGAATTGTTGCTACAAAACGGTGGCACCTGTCTAGTCATTCTTCCAGGCACCCTGAAGTTGATGAGAGATAATAGTTCAGGGCAATCCCATATTGAATTTACAAATTTGAATTAATTTTAAAGGTCTATAATTTTTCTTCTGTCGTTAAGTTTTAACAAATTTAATGTTTTTATTAAAAAAATCGTAATTTGTTTATGTAACACTAGTTTCACTTTGTCAGAAGTATGCAGATGCAGGATATGATAAGGATTTGTCAGAGTAACACTTTTCACAATGTGACTTGCTCACAGGACGGTAGGACAAAGACAACTTGAACGAAGAAGGATGGAGATAGGAACGGAATATTTACAGCCTTATATGAGTTAGAAAAATGTAAATATAGTACTTAATGTCGAAAGTTTAAAATGAAAAAGTATTTTAAAAAAAAACAAAATTGATTTATTTTCTACGACTATGTTCATTACGAAAATATTGTTTATCATAAAAAATGACGGAAGGTTATAAATCTAAGGATATAAAGTAATGTTTTAGGCGTTTCTAGAAGGTGGATTTTAAACAAAACGAGGTAGCTTATTCCAAAGTCTGGCAGCTTGAAGAGAAAAGAAATTGCTGGAAAATGATGTGCTTTGTCGAGGAATGGGCGGTATTCTCTCTCAAGAAGAGCAAAGTGGAAGACCATGATCAGAAAAGTAAATGAAATTCTCAGCGAGGAATTTGGTACCCAAGGGTTGTGTATATAAACAAATGGACAACGCATATGTCGCCTAGCATATAGTTTCCGTTCTCCATTGCTTCTTTCTTCGTCCAATATTCGTGAGCACTCCTGTTCGTGTCAACAAACAAACGTATTTCAGTTCAACACATTCCGAGTAAACAACGCTCGAGTTGTTTATACGCGAACTATTTGAAAACCTGAGTTTGTTAGAAAATCAATGTTCTCTTTCTTTCCAGATTTGCAAAAAATCTCCAGAAACAGTGTATACAACTTAGATAAAGGGTCTATTAACTTATAGTATCATTTCATTTTTTCTTCAAAATTATATTTGAATCGTAAAATCTTATGTTCTACATAGATGTACGGAAATGTAATGCACTTTTTTTTATTGTGATATATTCATAAATGTCCGCCTCGTGGTCAAATGACAAGTGTGTTTGCCTACCATACAAGAGGTCTCGGGTTCGATTCACGACACGGTTGATATGAAATATTTTATAAAAAGGGTGTTTTTACACTAGAATATTTCATAGTCCCTGGGGCACCTAAATTGTTAGACTAATTCTTACCTCCATATAACAAAAATGATCTAGATGCTCTAAGGTTTGTGTGCCAATAAGTTACCCTCGGCACCATTAAACCATGAAAGGTTTTTATTTAATTATCATCAATTTTTTTCTTTTTGTAAATGTCAAAATTATGTTTTTAGTTGTAATCAATGTGCCCATTGTAATACTTATATTTGTAATATTATTTGATTGTAAGAATCGTAATACTTTACCTTTTTTGTAACTAGATGCCGTGTTTCTTGCTAACAACAAAGAGGACTTGCAATTCTTGGTAAAAGGTCTACAATGTATGCAAGGGAAGCGATTTTCTGATAGATGTCGATAAATCGGATGTGAAATAAATTTTTTTAAATCTAAAAAAATATTAAAAAATATAAAAAATATTGAAATAAGTAAATTGAAATGAATTTGTTTCATTGTTCAAAAACAAATTATTTTCGTTGATAGAATAACCTGTTTAACAACAACGTCTACTAACATAAAACTGTGTTTTATTGTGAATCCTACAAATCATATTGGCAGTGTAATTCATTTTTCAATCAAATTTTATACCTTTTGTCGATTAAGTGCTCTTTTCTCTAATTTTTAAAAGTAGCTACAAAAAAAATCTTTATATATTGCAAAATCAATATACACTTATTTAAAACTCGAGATTTTACACTCGATGCTGATATTTGCGTTAAAAATTGAAATATCTAATATTGAAAGCTCTTCCGTAGAATTTTCTTTCAAAAATAGATGGAAAACAGAACTTGGTCGTATATTTTCGACCTGCAAAAGCTCTGCTAAGCTTTATACACCGGGAGAGCTTTACTGTTTATGTTTTCGGTTATTTGCAGAATTGTTATGAGCGTTATTTTAGTACATGGATTTATGTACGCTTCTGTATAAATTCAAAGTGGTAAAGCAATTTGTTGTTTACAGTCAGTAAAATTGAAATAAACCTTTAAATGGATACTGATTATCTTTCTTTTAAACACTTTTATGGATGGTTGTATGTAAGTTATAGCTAGTTTAAACAAACTTTATTTTGACTATGTCCAAATGTTTGGAGACGAGACTGGATTTCACTCCATAGCAAGTTAATAAGATAAAAATTTATTGCAGAAAGAGAATTTCAAAGTCTAAGCATTTACAGAGCTTATGACATATCATTGGCTGGTTTGATTGGCTGCTTTATACACTGTGTAATGTTTACGAGTTTGCCTGTGTTTGAACGACTGAATTTCTTCAATTCTCATATCTGTTGATCTGTTGAACTAAGTGTGTAATATGGTCACTTAAACCAATCAATAAGCCCTGTCCTGTAAAGCCTAGATTTCCGTATTCACTTAGCAAAAATGTTCTCCGTGGTGTATTTTAGAAATATTGACGAAACATATCAACAACGTTATCTTAATATATTATTCCTCTGTACGTGTGATGTCACTGAACTCCTTTTAAACGGCTTAACCGATTTACGTGCGGTTTTCAGAGAAACATAGATCTTTGCGCTGTGCGTGTTCGTAGATATTAAAATCTTTAATCTAATATGTAAAAGAGCTGTAAGGAGCATAAATGTTTTATCGATCTACTAGGGTTGCATTCGGGGAGAATGCATTTACAAAAAAATGGAAAGATGTTGGTTTTTTGTGTTATACTAAAATAATATTAAATTCATTACATTTTTAAAAATCGTAATTCTACATAAGTACACCCCTCTGTTGGTGAGAAGAACGGAGTTTGACGTTTGCAAAAAGAATGGCATATTTGAAAAAATATTTATTTTAATAAACAAGTAGCAAGGTACGAGTACCTACTTGAATTTAATATTTGAATATTAACAATTTTTAGTTTTGGAATTTAATCACTAACAAGTATCTAGGTACCTACTTATCAATGAAAAGTCTTTTGCCAACGTTCGGGCAGGACAACGTCTGTCGGGTCCGCTAGTATTTTTATATAGAATGATAAATTCTTTTTTCTTGGTATATATCCTCATAAAAAGTTTCTTGTCAAAAGTCTATGTCAACCCACGTGAAAAAAATCATTCAAATAATAGATGCTCAATTTTTTATTAATATTATTCCCCTTTCCGCACCTAATGCTGCATAAGGCACGGCATTGGTACACCAATCGCTGCAAATTTTGATATTTTTTTTGTTACATTAAGATAACGGCACTTCCGGGACATAGCGAGCAGCCTGTTAGCCACATGTCCGGCGATACCTACAATCTACAAAAGCTACCCTTCGGATATCTTTCTTTGTTTCATTAACCATAATGTTGAAACAGTGCTTTATTTATTTAGCTTTTTATTGTTTGCTTTTTAGCGTGAACACTTGACAAATATCTACTCTGCTCAGTGTTTATTTTTTGTACATTGATTGATATAATTTTAAGTTGCTTAAATTCCACTCATTCATGCGCTTTGTAGCTGCAGGGCGATTGGTAATCTTGCTTCAATATGTAAATGTTAACAACCATAAAATACATAAATTTTGTAAACGGGTCAAGAATGTCCACAGTCCATGCACTCAGCCCAGTAGCTGCAAGACTTGTTATAATCTAATGAGTATTTTTTAAAAGTAGTTTTTATATAGTTTTTATCAATTGTATATTATTCAACCAAAAAACTTCATTGCAAAATTAAAACCTAACGTAAGTGGGGGCTAGATTACTGTACATCGCCCTTGAGGTAATTTTCACAAAAATGGCACTATATAAATTATCCAACTACAATAATTATAATAAGATGATCAGTCTTACTCTTTTGGTCAAAAGACTATGAAATATTGTAGCGTGACATCTTTTCAAATAAACATTTCGTGTTCAATATACTTCTAATACAATTATTTTTATTATTAGGATTAGCCTCTATTGATTTTAAACCTAGTCACTCCAAAATCCTGGCACACTTGTTCTATTTCGGAATGTCTGTGACCTCTTCTATATTAGGAAATAAGGTCTAAAAGTCAAATGTATGCAGTTACCCCAGAACAACCCAGCTTCTCCCGTACTGAAACTTTTCAACGTATTCAATTCATTAACGCTGTTTTACAATATAAAATCCCTTAAACTACAACGAATAACTGTTATGAGTGAAATTTACCATTAAAATATAAATAATTACATTAATTTTATTACTATTTATATAATTATTGAATCAAATTTAAATGCTTTATTTTCTAACTCATTTTTTATAACATTTCAAAAAATATATATTTTCCCAAGCACTTTTATTTTTCATGAAAATATAAAATATGGTTTATTAAAACTATTAGAAAAGACATTAAAATACAAAAATCGATGGTTTTTCCTCGATTTTTTTAATGCATTTTCTAATGTTTAAAAAAAAATACCAGCTAAACAATCGTTTTTTAATATGTTACCTTGGAAACATTTCATAAATAACATGTTATAAAGTTATATTTTATTGCAGAATTAAAATCCTCCGAAATCAAGTTTTTTTAAATGTATTTTACCGAATTATGATTGTATTGGAAAAACACATTTATTTTTTCTGTTTTATTCAGACACTAGGTACAAAAAAAAACTAATTTGTACAACAATACATTTATTTTTTATAGGAATAACCCGCTAAACCTCTATTTTAGACGCTCGTCAGTAGATGAGATAAGACGTGGAGGGATCAACAAATTAAAACAGAGATGGAGAACTGTAAATGCCTAGACTCCTTAGGCGGTGAAATCCAGTATTTTGTCTACAAAGTTTGGACAAACTCAAAATATCGACATGGAAGGAAGTATTAAAACATTCATAACAACACTTGGACCATGAATAAGAAAACAATATTTCTTGGATTTTCTCTTTTAACTAGCGAGAATTTACTACTTTTTATTATTATTATTTTTTTAAAGAAATATTAGCGTTCTTATGATTTACCCAAATATTTTAATTTTAGTGCCCATTTTCAACGATAGTAAATGGAAATCAATTTGGGGTAGAGTGGAGTTAGAACCTCGGACCTCTGATCCGTGAGTGACTAGCCACGGGACCGCAACCCGATTTTATAATTTATTTATTTATGCACTACAGCAGGCCAGGAGGCCTAATTACAGTGGTGAATTACATCACAGAACACCCAGGCTTGAGAAAACGCACATTTTAATTTTTGTGTTCTCACCAAGAATCGAACCCGGAACCTTCCGTGTGTGAGTCAAGCGTCTCAAAAATCACGTCTCATTGTTTATTTTCTAATTGTTTCTAATTATGGCAGTAATCTAAAAATCTATTTAATAATTTTGACTGAGGATATCTTACATGACACCTTGTTACGAACGTACTCGTAGTTATACAGATATCAGCCAGCCATAGAAAAGTGAAACTGAGAAAATAGCCATTTTGTGAAAAGAGTGAATTATAAAATCTACACAATAGTTTGAATGTTTTTGACTTTAACAAACGATAAATAATGAATACATAAGTTTTTTTTATATATTTTAAACAAGAATTTTATTAAATAGGTGCGAAGGTTTTCACGGTCACTGTTATCAATATTATGTATCTTTTTTGGGTGATACCGTGTATGTTGGATTTGATCCGACGTTTCGGCTACCATTGCAGGAGCCATCTTCAGTTTTCCCTGAAGATGGCTCCTGCAATGGTAGCCGAAACGTCGGATCAAATCCAACATACACGGTATCACCCAAAAAAGATACATAAGAATTTTATTGTGTATTTGACCAGTTTAAAAGATTTTTAAAGTATAAAGAGATTTTTTCGTTTTGTGGGTGTTTTCTGCAAATTGAGAAATGCCGTTTTTGTGATCGACACCTTTTTTCGGAGGTGATTAATACAGTTTTTTTATATGAAAACGGTATGGCTGTTTTTAGCAGAACATAGAATCGACCTTACTGCACCCGATAACATCAATATCTCATTTTTCCAAAATTGTGAACTGGCTGCTTTCTGCATAACTACGTTCTTATTATGTCCTTTGTGTATTAGTTCTCAAGCTTCTTTATTGGTAATAAACCTGAGTGCAAATATGACTCGCTCTATCTTAATTTACTCTGTTATGAGAGAATATTCTCGCATCCGGGCGAAACGGAAGCTGGATTCAATTACACTATCCTGGTTGTTTAATAGAATTCCAGTCTTTAAATCAAATGAAATTCCAACCGGCTTATGGGCCGTCCTTATATGGCATACCCGAGGTATCAGATATAGTAATACTGCACCCACGGGGCTAGGGAAAACGAATTGTGTTTTATTGTTCAGCAAATTCGAACAATAAAACGCAATTTCTCTAATGCGTGTTTTTTTAACCCTTCGAGTTGTGTTAGAACCTCGGCGGGGCTTAATGTATGACCTTAAAAGCATTATTTTTAATCAATATTTAAAACACCAGCTTTTGAGAAAATCTTTTATTTTTTTATTAATCATGTTATATACACATACACCTTTTATATTAAACTTTTAATTTAAAGTTGCTTTGAATTTATGACTTAAGTAAATAATCCTGCTCAAAGACAGTTAAAAATTATTTTTTTTACTTGCCAAAACACAATATAAATAAATATTAACTATACGAAAAAACAATTTTTCGTAAAAGGAGGTTACATAATAAAAACAATAAAAATCTTCAAAAATATGTGTTATCTATCTGCTATCATGTACCCTTCAGATATTCATTCTTTGTTTTCTTATCTAGTTTTTCAAAAGGCACTCAAAATATACTTAAACCAAACTAACATTTCAATTGGGGGATGAAAAGGAAATTCAAGACTCAGGGAATTCTAGCTCTCTTCTGAAAATTTTTTTTTATATCAAAATATTGTATTATTCCAGCTGTAAATATTGCTATGTCAACTGTTCTCTGTAGCTGCTAGACGTTTGATAATCTGGTGCCTGTTTAAAAACGCAAATTAAATTTGCTGTCAACAACTGTTTTAACTGTAAATAGGGGGTCTAAGATTTCTAGTACGAATATTTTTATTTAATAACTTTTATTTTGAAATAAGTTTTTTTTTTTTTACAATGTTTATTTTTTGTATACTCTACTGCATCTGGTAGAGGTATCCAATAATTATAAACCAAAAAAGTATGATATTTTTTATTAAAATATGTGTTTCCAAGATAATATCGTAAAAAACTCATTTATGTTCAAAATTTTTGCGTAATCGTATTTTATATTATTTATTTATTTATAATTATTGTAAAGATAAATTATTTTTTTTGATTGTGTAGTCATTTTTTAGGAAAACATTAATTCAGCTATCTATATATTGGCAGACCACGCATGATTGCTAGCTACCTACCTCAGTTGCTCAATCACAATAGCCGCACTTGTCGGTAATTCGCCGCTTTGGTTCATTTTTCTCCAACCGACCATTTTTAACGGAATTGAGTTAAGTGTACAAGAGTTCTAAGAAAGATTTTTTTTTTTTTATTAAAAAAAATTGTTTTAGGATTTTTTAACAAATTTCGTCTTAAGTTGTGGTCATTATTTATGCCTATTTCCTAATAAAAACTTTTTAGCTCTATTTCTGCAGATTTGTGTTTAGGTCTGTTGAACAAAAACAAACTGCAGTGACGAATTATCTGCTTAAAAATCTCTCCGCACGATTGTTTATCGTTTAAGCGATTAAAATCCAATGAAAAATCGATAAAAATAAATCGATTGCGATGTTTTTTTTTAATGCTGCCACACTTCAACCTGAAGGTGGAAAATACTTCAACACTGTGAGTAAAGTCAATAAATTTATTTAATAAAGTGGTAATATTGTTTGTGCACAATTTATCATAAGCTATATTGCAGTAACCCCCAAAAAATAATCCATCGTGATCGGTCAAGTTGATTAAGGAGTTTACAATCACGTCGATAATCAACTGTACTTGAGCAACTTTACTAACAATTTATAAAATGCACCTTTTTTAACCTTATTATATGTATTACCTTTTGTTAGAATAAATCTGTACTTAACGAAATATCCGCCGATTTTGTCATCACTTATATCGAAATCGAACTCACACAATATGTTTATTAGGATTCGAAGATATGTGTTTAAGGGATATTATAATCTTATGTTATTCCAATTTTTTTTTAGCCTTTCCAAGCCTTTTTAATTATTATTTTGTATCTAGAGGATTCTCTAAATAAATTCCTGTAAAATATTTTTTTTTCTCGAAAAAGTACTTGCGGAATTATTCAACACTGCCTTTCAAACTGATATTATACAAATAATACATGTGTTAATCTTACAGTTTATGCGTATTGAATTAAATTAGTTATATTTTAGTGAAACATATTCAAAACATGTCTGAAATATCATTCAAAAGGATGACAGAAATTTGTACTAAAACAAGCAGTCAGCTGTCATGATAAGTCCACGCGTTAGCTGAAAAGTCTGAGAGTTTATTGGTTCAAACGCAATAAATATAGTACATATATTTAATCTATGGCTTTCTTTGATATGTGCATAAAATATTGACACCGCACCGTCCCAAACCATAGAAAACCCTCGCAGGCATCCGCAAGGCAAGCCAAACGCCCCACCCGCACGCTTGAACTTGTCGGCGTTTGCCTTCAAACTAAAAGGCAGTCATATAAAACAAAGACATACCTTAATTTTTTTTTAACTCTTCTCTTTTTTATTTCTGTAGGTACGTGAGTAAATAAATCTTGCATTTCGTATATATTTGAATGAATGGCCCGGCTGAAAGGGTAAAGTTGCGTAAATCAGACATATCTTTTATCGATTTGGTCCAGAACGTATCTGCTAATGTTCGTGCTTGAATTCCCCGTAACGTATTTATCAGGACATCTCCCTCCTGCCATAAAACCATTTCAGAACTTGGTGTATTTCGCTCTTTAGAGGTCGAATATCAAAACAGCAATTTAAAATGTAAAACCCATTATTGTTATCACCAGTCCTGCAAATGACGCCGTAAAACGCGAGGTGTTTTTCTCGAGTTTGAATAGGACTGCGAATTAAATTTTTATTGTTTTTAAACAACTAAAGGGCTTCAATGGCAGATTTTTGCGATTTTCGTCTACCGAAATAAAAGACAGAAGTAAAGATTTTCAAAGGATTTCTCAACCTTTTTAATTTTAAGTTTGAGAAGATAAGGGCTTAAAATTAAATTAATTAAATTAAATTAAAATAGCTGAAAACTTGTGATTTTAGATGTTAAATAATATAACTAAATATTTATTTTTTGTAATTAACTTGTATGTTTCATTTCAATGTATATTCTAAGAAATAGAAGCCTGAAGAAAAAAAAACTGAGCACACGTTAAGAGATAATGTATTTTTAGGCTTCTACGTGTTATTTGGTGAGAATATAAATATTCCGATATTTGAGATTGTCCAAATGCCTAGACTTCCAAATTCCCTTATTTAAGGTATTCTCCATCCTTGTTGTAATTTGTTAATAAATATTCCGTGTTAGTTTATTTTAAAGCATTTAAATAGAAACAGCCCTGTTTTGAAACCGACCGGCAGATTAAATTTATGGCGTGATTTTTCGCAAAGTAAATTTATTTATTTATTTGGTTTACAAACAAAAAAGGCACTACTTATTTTTCATCAATTACGAGCACATGTAAACACTGTAAAATAACTTAACTAATTACCAAATTTAACAAAATAAATTATTAAAATTAAAATTTGATTATTTTGAAAATAAATTCATCAAAATAAAATACATCTTTTGTACACATGTAAAAATTAATAAAAATACACATTTAAATAAAATTATTAATATAAATTATAAAAATTTAATTATTGTAAAAAAATAATTCCCGTCTATGAAACTAATAAAAACAATAAATAAAATACAAATTGAAATTCATCAAAATAAAACTAACAATGTAAATCATCAAAATCAAATTATTATAAAAATAAATATTTTTATATGAAATATTCATATGTACAATAATTAATATGAAATATTTTTTGTGTATAAAAAATATTGTGTAATATATAGATATAGCATTAGCACACAAATTTACGAGTGTCGTGCAGTTTCTCGGCATTGACTTGTTTATGTTAACATGTGTATTAAATCTCACCAATTAGTATTAAGATAATGCATTCATACATATTTTACTTCTTAATCCGAGATAATGTTACACTGGTAATGTACAGGAGATAGCGTACCTACAAAATCCCGTCGACGCTCTGTTTCCGGTGAGTTGGTTAAGACCACCACCCATTCATTATTTATTACCACTTCCGGTCCGGGTTGCTCTTCCGGTCGCAGGTTCTACTTGCTGCCGGAACGAAGTTGTTTATCGGGATTTCTTGCCCTCGTTTGCTGAGACAATGCACCTTTAGCCGAGTCTAATTACAAAGATTTGGTTGCACGTTGCACCGGATTACCGCGGTAATCTCTCGAGCTCCCTTTAACTTTGACCGAAGTTAATCAATGTATTCAACGCTTCATCGACCGAAATAAATTAAGCAATCCAAGCTTGACTAGAGGACAAACATTATATAACCACTTTAAAGGCATTTAATTCGATGTCTACAAAAAAACCTCAGTTTTCTAATTAACTTCACTTTTATGTTACTGCGATGCCGCATACATCTTCAAAATAAAATTATCAATAAAACTTCTTGAGTTAGTTTCACTTTATTTAATTTTATCAACGAGCGCTTTCACCTAGGAAAGCATCTTCAGGACTGGCAGGATGCTTAAGAATAGTGTAAAAAAATTCGGCTTGACGTATTCGTAATTTATGATTTTTATCATGTATTTTACGCATTTAAGTGAAGGTTTTTCATAAAATCCAATAAAAAGAATAGTCAGTCGTACCCAAATCTTACCGAAGTCTCCAAAAATGTCTTACGAGAATAATATTGCAGGTACATATCTGAAATTGCTTCCATAAAGATTTAAGTTTAATCCTAGCTGACCCACGTCTCTTGTCCATTTTATTGTACTAAAACACGTGTCGTTCACCAAAGGTAGAATCATAGTTTCATAAGGAACGCGCTCATCTTTTATTCCTTTTGTTAGATATATTTTATAAGACTCTTACCTCAACTTGTCCATGAGAGCTTTTGCGAATATTTTAAGTCAAAGGTAACCTTTCTTTCGGAATACGTACGCATATTTTCATACGTAGTTAGTTCATAACTAATGTATTGTTGAATATTTTTAGGGAGGTCCAATTGAAAAGGGGTTAAACCTTTTAATATAATGCTTTGTTCATTTCATATGATCTAAATTTTTATGAAATCGCATCGTTTTTACCTTTTGAGAACATCCAAATATTTTTAAAAAACAACTAAAGTCAACGTTCTTTTTGTTTAAACATAGCAGAGTCAGCTGTGATCAATTAAACCAGGCAATGACATGTCATAAGCTTTGTTAATATTAGACTAATACCATCTTAATGATATTTTTCGTCTCTGATTTTTATTTTAACTATTACGATTATTTTATTTTATTTACCTATTTATAATTCTTTAAAACCCGATCGTGTTATAAATACATACTATAGGTCATATCATGTTGTCTTGTTTGGTTAGTGTTACGTGCTTCTTAATGTTGATTTTAAATTTGTCTCCAGTATTATTTATCAAGTAGTCAGGTTAGTCATTGTATCTCCTATGTCAACTTTATAGTATTTTGGCCAGTCCTGCATTCTTCATTTGCTTTTATAATGTGGTTGTGTTGTTATTGTCTGGTATTATAATTGTTAGTCAGGACTTTTAGTTACTGTCATTTTATTGTACCCCGACTCAAAACGGATTTTCTAGCGAGTCGGAGCAAGTTCACAGACATGGGTCGTTCCTGATTGTGCCGCTATAAACTGTGTCTCTGTCCTTAACAAATGTATGTATAATGTAATTAATAAATAAAAATAAAAAATAAAAAAAATAAAAAAAAATTGTCTTGTGTGTCTCCAATGCAATTTCGGGGACAATTTACACCATCTCAATTATCGTCAAGTATTTAATGTCAAACTGGCTTGTTTTTTCATACAAATATATAAAAACGTTAAAATATATTGTATACAACCTCCGATTTCCGTTTTCGTCTGTTTTTCTTTAGATTCTTATAAACATGCATTCAGTTTAACTGTCTACAAAAGCATACCACAGTATGCTTGAACGCTGTAAAAACTATTTAAATTCAACCACAGCAACTTTATTAAAATAAGTCTACTTTTTTTTTTTCATTTAAATGATTTATTGACAGTTCTTGATGGAATTCCATTTTAAGAATGTAATAACTTATATTTACATATAAGTTATTCATTTATAAAATACTTGGTACACTTCCACTTATTTATTTCGACCAATAAGCGCTTTCACCCTCTAATGGGCATCTTTTTTTATTTAACAATATTTTTATCTATTCGCGATTCTTACTAGCATAAAGCAAGTTCTTATGACAATAATTCTACAAAATAATACTTAATGTGTAATTTACATAAATAATAAATACGATAAATCATCTTTTTGCCAAAACATTTGTACTTTTGGGTACCTTCTCTTACTAATAATATTTTCAATATATTAATGAATTCAAAAATGATAATGATTATTTGAAGAATCAAATTATCTTATATTTTTTTTACCAGCATCGTTTCTTATATTTTTGAGTATGTCGTAAAAAGTTGCATAAATATTAACTAGTATTATTTTTAAATATATTTTTTAAATGTTCACACATAAAGTTTGTAAAAAAAGTAAACATACCCATTCATTATAATATGCTTAGTCTAAAAAGCTTTCAAGAAAATGGTATTCTTTTTTATAAATTTTTAATGCATCGTGCCCTTGGGACAAAACAACGTATCGCTTTTTTTATCTTTTACAAAGCTCTAAACTCTAAGTTATCCTTGAAATAAATTTGGTAGTTAAATAGCTTTTGACATCCCAGCTGCGGCTTGGGAAACATGCTATATGTGGAGATATGCGGTTGTGGTCTTTTTGAAAGGAGAATTTGGCTATACACAAACCCTTATTAAATTATTTGCCCTAAAGAGCGCATATCTAAAGATATATTTTAAGGGTTACCACATGGAGGCCTCAATTTTTTTTGTCATGCTTTTCTGAGATTCAATCAAAATAACCATTATATTTTATAAAAATTAAAATTCACTGATGTTTTTGTGTCTCGTAATTTTTTCTTATTCTTTGATCGATTATTTTACTGTAATATAAGTACACGTATTGTTTTTATTACAGTTAAGCTCCAATTATCCGAAATAATGAGTACCAGACGTTATTCAGGTATGCCGCAATCCAAATAAATTATTTTTTTAGATCCTTCAATTAGTCCTTCAACAAGTCCCAAAAGAGTGTTTTGTTTCAACAGTAAAACACCCCACGCTATACTATTGAATGATTAAAAAAATGTACCTTACCTTATCAATTGGCGTGCACTGATTTAAATCCAATAGATCATTTATTGTCAATATTAAAAAAATGCGTTGGTCTAAAAAATACATCAAAACTGGAATGAAGAAATACGTAATTGAAGAATGAGCTAAATAGAGTTTGAATTTTTCCAAAAATTGGTGGGCAATATGAAAAAAAGAGTGTATCTTTGCTATTCAAACAAAGGAATTGTGAACAAGATATGGTATCAAAAACAGTTCAGAAATACATGATTTCTTGTTATTTACTCAAATACTATAATTTTAAGACCATTCACCAAAAGTCGTAATTACTTTTGCTGGAAAAATGGAAATCAAGTTGTGGCAGAGTGGGATTTGAACCTCGGGCCTTTGGTCCGTAAGTCCACAATACTACCAAGGGTCCACAACCTAGTTGAAATAAACAACTAATTGTCCGTTTAAAATCCCCCCACAAAATATTCTTTGTTTATTAAGGGTGCCTAATACATATGGCCAAGGCTGCCATAAGTTACACCAAAGAATGATGTCAGCTGAAGTAAAAAACGACAGCGAAACATCCGAAAATGCAGCAAGCAAACTAAAATCACATACTTATTGCAAATGATAAAATAAAATAATATTATCATTCAATTGGAAAACCGTTTGCGTTTAGTTATATCGGACAGCGATAAGAAAAAAAAACAATTTCATATAGATTTAAGAAGTTTGAAAAGGGTTAACTGTCCAACAAATAGATACGATATTTTTTTATTAAATTTTTAATAAAACTCTGTTTTGGTTTTTTTTGGAACCAAACTACCCTTCTTCTACTGTCTCTGAATCTCATATAACACGGTTTTACATAACGCGGCATTTTATAGGAACCTTTCTATCGTATTGTAGGAGAGTTACCTGTATACTATAATCTATAATGAACGATGTACCGTTCGCCTATGCATTGATTGCTATGATGTTTGATTACACAGCTACATCGTGATACCACATTCCAGGGAATGTACAATCTATTGTCCTATCCTCATACCACCTGGAACATTATATCCATTATATGCCAATCATACATGTCCATCAATTTGTTAATAATCTAACCTACACCGTCTTAGAGTTACACAACCGTCTGTCAAAATAATAATTAGTAATGAGATATCACCTTGGTACTTTAGACCTCGTTTCTGTGAAAATGGCGATCAATCGGTGAGCATAGCTAATTACTTATAATTAAGATCGTTATGGCCAATATACATAATGAATTTACGTAATTCAACAAACTATTTATACAATCTTTTAATTAATATATAGTCTCCTTTGGTTAGGTTAGTTTCCATGTTATATGGTTTGATCCATTCAAAGATGTTTATTTTACGTAAATAGCATTAGGGTAGTTTTTCTTATCGATGTAGAAAGACAGCTATTACAATTGTTAAAGAACTACATAAGTTTGAATAATCGACCAACGAAATTTATGAATTAAATATAAATTATTATTACTATTATTCGTTATAGGCAGGCAGCCTTTGCTGATGCGCCTATATTTCGTGTATTGTTTTTTGTCTGCGGTTTTATTCCTTCAAAAAAGCATCCAAACTGTTTTTTGAACTGGTTGACTGAAATGGAATGGACAACTAGGCTTAGCAATTTATTCCAGTCTGAAACTACCCAGCTGAAAAGGAAGTTTTTCTTAGGATTAAGATGGAATTGGGGACGATAGAGCTTCCAGTTATGACCCCTTTTATTTGTTTTAGGATTTATTTGATACATCTCATGCAGGGGGCGGTCATAGTAATTATTGAGTATATTATAAGTTTCTATCAAGTACCCTATTTTCTGTAGTTCTTTCAATGACTGGAACTCTGTCTTTCAGAAAGCAAACTTTAGTACAAACATTGTCAAACAATAGCTTGATGATAATCTTCTTACACTTAATGACGATAAAACTAAATATCTGACATTTTGCATAAATAATAGTTCACTACCAAGCAATACGCCTAATCCAGGAATTTACTGTGATAAAACATACCAACTTCTGCAACGAGTAGATTCCATAAAATACCTTGGTTTTATCATTGATATGAATTTGCAATGGGAGGCTCAGGTCCAGTCACTGAACATTCTGGATATTGACACTCTCAGAAGTGTGTACTCTGCTCTGTTTCAATCCACGGCAAACTATGCAATAGCTGGCTGGGGTTGTGCGGCATCCATTTTCAAGCCGCTCATAATTTCACAGAAATTATTATTGAGAATAATGTTTCGGCACCCTCCAACATACCCGTCAGAACAGCTGTTCCAATATATGAAGCTGCTGGATATGAGACAAATGTACCTAAAAGAAGCACTTTCACACTTCTGATCAAACAATAAGGAGAGGTCTCAGCAAAATGTCCGTACGTGGTTTTTCCAGAGCATGAATTATGTCATACCCAAAACCCGTACGATTTTTGCTCAGAGACATCTCTCATTTATCGCACTGAGAGTGTTCAATATTTTGGAAGAACGTATTAAGCTCTCAAGGATAAAAAATATTTTTAAGAAAGGAGTTAAGGACTGGATTTTCCTTAGTGGGAGGGATTTGAGTAGGAAACTCCTTGATGATTTTCCAAATGCTTGAGTTTACTGTTTACCATATTGATGTCCCATATATATGTTTTTTTTTAAATATTTTTTATAATTATTTTTTATGTTTCTAATTCTATATTTGTAGTGATATACTCATGTGTATGTGTCATATAATCGCTCGTCCCATCTCAACACAGGACTTTTGGTCCCATTGAGTTGGGACTTATTGTCTCAAATAATGTACATTAAACTTATGTATGTAAATAAATAAATAAATGATGTAAGTCCTAGTGCTTTTAAACTGCCGTGGTAAGGCATCCTTTTGAGTAATTTGGGGATTTTTGTAGCATATTTTTGGACTTTTTCCAGTAGTTCGGTGCCTTAAGTAAAGTAGGGACTCCATACTTTAATATCCATACTCAAATAAAGGTCTTACATAGGTCTTGTATATTTTAAGAAATATATCTGGAGTTTTGAATGCCTTTTCAATAAAGTAAATTATTGACTTGTCTTTCTTGGCAATTGATGTAACGTGAGCTTCCAATTTTAAATCAATTATGCCGAGATCTTTTTGATGCTTTTCGGGTTTGAATTGGACACCACCCAAAAGATAAATATACATAGGGTTGTTTTTACCTTTAAATTTATTTCAATAGAGAAAAAAAACATTTTTGAGTAGGGAATATGGAAATCTAGGCATTTACAGGGCTTATGACCTGTCATTGGCTGGTTTAAGTGGCCACTTTACACACTGTTTCCTTCTTAAAAATGTTTTCCCTCTCTCTTGAAATAAATGTAAATATAAACAACTCCCTTAAGAGGAAATCCAGCTAGTCTGCAAGCATTTGGACATAATCAAACATTGTTGTTTTTACCTGTCTATGTAAAGAACGGTACATTTTTCAGAGTTTAGCGAAATTATTCTAGAATGCATTAATATTTTAACATTTTCCGTCAAAATGTATTTTTTTCTCATATACTAAACTAGAAGCAAAATAGTATTCAGTTTAAACAGCCTTACTATTTTTTTTTTTACTGCACTATCACAGTTCATCGTAAACTTTGATGAAAACAATAAATGAATGAATTTTGAAGCCTTTTTAACAATCAAATGTATGGAAAAAGTTTTTCGTTCTCCCAAGAAAAAGGTAAAAAACCCTAAGAAACGTAGCGTCGGCGTCAGGGTGTAATTTTTTCAGAAGAGGGAAATAAACCATATTAATTCTTGTTTTTTTATGTGTTTATAATTTATATGTATAAACTTAAAAATAACTTTATGCAACGAAAATTTGTATTAAAGAAAAAAGCAACCTATCTCCCAGTTTATTCATTATAATCTCAATATTTTAATCAAACTTTGATTTTGAGTCGACTTTTTTTTTTTTAAATAAAAAAATAGACGTTTGTTTCTATTCTATTCAAATATCAATTATTAAGATGATCATTATGGAGTTTTGAAATATAAATGCTAACTCAATAAATACATTATTTATAACTGTTTGACCTTTCTTAAATGTTGTTTTCTTTTATTTTCAGGTAAAATTTGGAGCCATAAGAGTGACAGGAAGTGTATGAATGTCGATGAAGCAAACTAAGTAAGTGCGTATAATTTTAAAATATATTAACGCGAAGAACGCCGTAATTAGTAACAATACTCCGAAAAATATCCGTGGTATGAGAATTAAACTTTATTTGTCATTAATTATTTAACTTTGATCTGTTGCAACACAGCAGGAAAACATTTTTGAGATGGGAATATGGGAGTCTAGGCATTTACATGGCTTATGACCTGTCATTGGCTGGTTTAAGTGGCCACTTTACACACTGTGTAACATTTACCTAGGTAGACTTTTCTTTTACTAAACGCTACATACTACGTTAATCACTTTTATTTTATGTTTTAGTAAATATTAGTTAATAACCCCTTTTCCGCCTTTTTAATGTCTACAGCTATTATATGTGGATTCAAAATTTGTGAATTGATGTGTCTCTCCTTTTACTGACATTTGTCAAATATATGTATTTATTAATATACACGGTATATGCCTTTTACCTTAAAAAGATACGTATTAAACACAATATAAACATTTCAATATAATGTGAAAAACTTAAAAATTAAATAAAAAAGTATTATTTTACATAAATACTATAAATATAATACAGCATTTTCGTATAAAAAACATATTTACATATAAAAAAATAATTAAACAATATGTACAAATCAAATTGGAAAAGGAAAATAATTTATATATATTTTTCTTTAAAAGTTACAAAATACAAGTATTTAAATACAATAAAATTCTTTTGTCTCAAAAAAAATAGTAATAATAATGACAATTAAAGTAATTTAAAAAATAAGTATACGCGTAAATACGGTACACAATAATACCCATACAAAAGTAAACATAGAAAGCTCTATAATCTAAAAAATGTAAATTACCGTTCATCATCTTTGATATGATTGAATAGAGTTAATTTATATAAGCTATACTTTAAGTGAAAAATACCAGCAATTTCGGAATAGTTATTCCCGAGAACATAGAGTCGATTCAGAATAGCATTATAATATTATAAGATTCGGTCGATGAAGTCGTCTATATAATAATTGACTTTAAAGGATCGATTTCTATTTACTAAATTTGAATCGAGTATCTGTTAACATCATCAATCTACATAAACAAGATATAAATGTTCTCGAGATAATAACTCTACTGAACCAATCTTCCGATTCCCCTGCCCTATATTTCCTTTTCAAGGACTGAGGAATCAATTGCGTACAGGAAACTTGGTTCAGGACATTTTGGGTCCAGGATATCCTTATCCTTTAACTAACCCCGAGGAACTTGCCTCCGCCGATATCTTTGTCTTTGAAATACTTGTATTTAATCCATTATAGTTTTATTCGTCGAGATTTTAATATTATTCGAGTTTACGATGCGCATTATTTCGAATAAATTTGACAACTTGACTGTCCCAGAGTAGTGATGTAGATTTAACGAGTTAAATCTATAATTGGCTCAAAATGTTTTTTTTTTCAGGCTTTGTGTAACGACATCCGGGGCATTTTCGATTAATTATTATATTTTTTTTTGTTTTTTACGAAATATACATAAGAGGTAAAACAGAGTATTCTAAAAATAGAGAATAATTACATAGCAATGAAATACATACTAACAGTAAAAATAATAAACAAAAAATCCCACAAAGTCATGGCCTGTTTGTGGTTATGCAAGAAATGTTAATGAATTTTTTGCTCCTATAATAAATAGACAGGTATAATTTTGTGTTATATAAGAAAGAGAAAAGATTATAAAAGATTATAAGGTTATTTTGTTTTAATTAAAAAAAGGAAATAAAAAATAGAAATATATTCCTTATTATTAAAGAGCAACAAAATAATATCTTTAGTTTGAATCTAGGATAGTGCGTATTTTTTAAAAGAAGGAAAAATTTTGAATCTTCAAATATACTGAATTAGACAAAATTATAAATTAACTTTATTAGTTTATAATAATAAAAATACGGATATACTTTTATTCCACTTTTATTTATAAATTTTTACTTGTGACCGGGTTTCGTCGTGACCGACATCGTCAGACTGGTGGGAGACTAAACAAATTTATTCGTTGTATACAAGTGCAAGCAGGGGTTGTAAATCATGATTTTATATAATCATGGAAATGAAAGAGTTTAAATTAAAATCATTTAAGTATAAAATAATAACAATTATATGAATTTAAGTTTTCTTTAAATGTATATTGTAAAAATCGGTGTAAATTATAGAATTTTTAAATTTAATTCAAACTATAACAGGGGCCGCTGGTTGGTAGTTCTATCGACAGCTATGTCCCCCGGGCCCGCATTAGTTTCACTTAAAAAAAAAAAAATTGACCAAATTTAGTGCTTCATATGTTAATGTTTATTTTATATCGATTTTTTTTATTTCGAATTGTATAAATTACGGTTTTCCCTAAGTCATTTATATGTTAATGACATGCATAGCTAATTGACTTAAACGTTTAAATTTTTTTTTAATAAATAAATAATAAATATATCAAAATATTCTTTTATTAAACTTAGCTTACTGACGTTTAAACAATTAACCTTTTGCAAAAATATACAACCATAGACTGACTTTGCAATATTGATTTTCTAAACTCATAAAATAGTCTCATTTAAAACTATTTTCATAATGATAAATTTGAAAAGTTTTCCAATGTAGTCGTAAAATCATATAACCCCCTTGGTTTCTTTGCATTAATAGTTATTCACCCTCACACATTTCTGTTTTTCCGAACTAAAATTCAGCTTCTAACCCCCAGTCGGTCATAACAGGTCCCAATACTGCTTTGTCATACGTTCGACCTTCCTGACCCGAATGTCAGGGTTCCCTCATTTCCTTTTGACCAGAGAAATGTCGATATGCGACCGTCGCTATAAAGTCGCCATTTGCAAGAACAAAGTGAGCCCTACTCCTGAATAAAGTTGTAGAATTGAATCGTAAATAACGGCCGTTTGTCGAACACTTTTTGTGCCCCGCTCTATCCTACTACGAAGTAGAGATGTTCAATTATAGACTATCGACCTTCCTCCTTAGTCAATACACTTTAAATCTTACTATACAAAAACTGCTCGTCTTAACGAGTCATGGGGTCTACCGTTAATTGAAAAAATTAACAGCCAGAAAAGTCTCAAATATTGTGACCTCATCCGACATCGAAGACGGAACACCCGCATGTAAGACAAGTGTTTGAACAGCACAGCAAGAAGACAAATGTAATATATATATGTATATGTATGTAAACGTGTTTATGTATATGTGTGTATATATATGTATCAATATTTATGTGGGTATGTGTACGTATACATATGTGTATGTGTGTATGTACGTGTACGTGTACGTATGTGTGTAATGTTTATCAGGGTGCACACGTGTGTAAGTAAACATATATGTTAGTCTTCCTTAGCACGGGTCTTCTCCTACTAGGCATTACATCATAATATGTATTTAAAAATAAAAATAAAAATAAATTTTAAAAAAATAAAAAATTTTAAAATTTTAAAAAAATATCCACCACACCATTATCTTTCTTTTTTTGCACCTAGTGGTTCATAGGGTACTGTTTTCCTAAATCAAATGCAGCGTATTTTCATCATCTGTTATTCAAAGGTAAGGTGATCAGTTGTTTGTTGCCCTCTTAGTGTAATGGTCAGCGCGTTTGCCTACGTTGCAAGATGTTTAGGGCTCGATTCCCGACATGGTTAATATGAAATATTTATTTGAAAGGGCGTTCTTACACCAGATATTTCAAAGTCCCTGGAACGGTACCTGAAGCGTAAGACTGATCATCTTACCTTCATGTAACAATAAAATTATCAAGATACGCTGCTATTGGTGTTACAATGCAGTGCCCTATGCACCATTAGGTGTCGAAAGGGAATAATGATGAACTTGATCAGTCCTACGCTTCAGGGGCCAGTTCAGGAGCAATGAAATCTCGCAGTTTTAAAAGGCCATAAAAATCCATATTTCATGTCTACCCTGCAAGGAATCGAACCCAAAACCTACAGAATGGTAGGCTAATGCGCAAACCCCGTGGCAACAAGACGGACTTATCTCTTGTTTTCCTTATTCAAAATTTTATCTGGGCTGGTATTCTGAACGGGATTGCGCGCGAAGAGATTTCAGTACGTAAATACGCGTTAAAATGCGTTTTCTACGCGCGCTTTTGCGTTCAAAATACCACCCCCGAAAGCGGCGCAGCTATCGATTAGAAAACAATCGTTCAAGTTTCGGGTTCTATTTCACACATAGAACTGTATTTTTTATCCACCTAGACACAGAAAATATTATCATTAATCCAAGTACATGTGTCCGTGATTTAGTAAATTAATAATATTATTAATTTTATCGTCATGATCATTATCTCTCCGCAGCTAATGGTGCATAGGGCACTACTTTGGTAATCCGACCGCAACGTATATTGATCATTTTATTGAGAGATGTTTAGTCTTACTTTTGAGGTGCCAGCCCAGGTGTTATGATATCGTCAGGTCAATGCCAAAGTCGCGAATGTGCAAAAACTTCATTTTGCGATATTGAGGTTTGAAGTTAAGAACTGGTGTCATAAATCTATTTATATTGTTACTAAACTAGCTTCATACAGTTTAATATAAACAAAAAAAATAATAATTATGGTGACTTAACATTTGACTATATTTATATCATATTGTTGATTTTGGTACTGCAAGATAAGTTGGAAATGTATTATTCGTATTTTTTGTGGAGTTTTCGTATGGGGTTTTGAATGTTTTTTGTTTGAATATTTTATTTTATTGCAATTAAAACTTTTGAACCAGTACATTAATTATTATTCAAATCGTTTTAATATTCATTTAGTAAATAACCATTAAACAAGCTTTTAATGTCTACCGGTTTCGAGACGTATCCGTCTCTTTCTAAGGACACTCACTACACCAATATGCAAATATTAAAATAAAATTTCACCTTTCCTATCACCGTAGTATACATAGTATTAACGAATAAATACATAAATTGCATGCAGAGCTAAAGGGGTTGCAAACACCACCAAGTCCGAACATGCACTAAAATTAGGTTAGTAATATTCAGCGATATTTTGCAGAATGTTTGGCCATGGGATTGAGGAAAGGGAGCGACTAGTAGGCTGAAAGGTATACGATTAGTTAGTTTTTAAATCTAAATGTGGGCTTAATTAAACATGTATTTGGTTTTTCTATTAGGGGGATATTATTATTCTCGCAACCAGTAGACATAAACAGTCGGTAAGTGTTCATGTACTAATATTTATTGAAATAATTTAAATGTTAGACCACAAAGTTAATGTTTTAAACATAAATAACAGTTTAATTTGTTTTTTTTTTTAGCAAAAAGGGATTTAAAAGAGAACAAAGTGTTATAGAATTTTAGCGTAGTAAATTAGGTAAACGAATAAAAACCCATTCAATGCTTATGTCTAGTAATAAATATTCGCGTATATGGCATTATTCAGTTAAATCGGTGAAATAGTAGAAGTGGTCAAATCTCGGTGGTGTGTGCTCCGTATAAAATGAACTTTCGTGGTATATTTAACTCAAAGCTGGCAAAAATGCAGATTCGCGGCTTTGGCATTGGTACGACGATATATTCTAATGCAAAATCACTTTTCTAAATAAATATTTTATTTCAACCATGCCGGAAATCAAACCCGAGACTGCATAGTAGGCATATACGCTAAAAATTTACCACAAGGACGACATTATCAATCTAATCAATAAAAATTGTTTTTGACGAATTATAATTTTAACTAATATTAATTATATGTAACAGTAAACCAACGAGTGTAGTTGGAGACGTCATTGTTGTTTTCTGAAAGTAAATCAAATAAAGTAATTCACTATCTTCGACCCTGTTTTATTGACGACTGGACGGTGATTTAATTACTCTACAAAGTGCTACTCAACATCCCACGGCACATAAAAGCCTTTTTTGTTTTGGTATCTGAATAATTATTTGAAAATAACGTTTTGTTTCTTAATATAATAGAATACGATGAAAGTTACAATAAAACTCTTGTTTCCTTTAAGCTTTCGATTATAAATATCAATGTCCACACTTGAAACATAAAATGTAATTTATGTCAACAAATATCGATATTCATGGTGATTTATCGACAGTTTAAAACATCGATTCAAATCGAACATCCCTAATACAAACTCGGCTATGTTTTGTTTTATTTGATTTATCAGAGTTCGGGGATTGTTGTCGCTTTTTGCTCCCAAGTGATTTATATTCAATGTTGTTTCGTTTAAATTTGTAGCTTTTTGCTACAGCATTGATTGATGAATAATTTTTCTCAATTTCTGCGAAGAAATCAAATCTCCTAATGTTATTGAAAGACTTTTCATCTGTTTACTTAACCAACGATAAAACTCTTTGATCTGTAGCAAAAGTTGAGTATTAAAAATATTTCATATTCTTAATTTATTTATTTAACACCTTATATATATATATACTATATACATATATACATATAAGGGCGGGCATATTGCCTTAAGGCAATTTCTTTCTACCTACCCAAACCACTCAGTTTGAGAAAATTACAAATACATGGACATATTGAATCTTACAATTTTATACAAAAATTATAAACAAAGATTAACAAAATAAAAATATATTTAAAAAATTAACATTATATTACGAATATAAAAAAATAAAACTATAGTATAAAGAGAGGAGAGGGGATGGGAAGGAAAAAAGAAGGATATAGGAACAATTTAAATATTTAGATGGTGACATTTCAATCTTGACTTAAATAAAGAAGGGGCGTCACTAACATTAGTGGGTAGATTATTCCACAATCGAGCGGCTACTACTGTGAAAGAGAAGGCAATAAAATTAGAGCGATGACAGGGTATTAAAAGGTTAATGCTTTGTTACTTTATTTTACTTTTTACCTACGTATTAAAATTTCCAACTTCTAATTGTATCAAAAACATCAATATTTCAGGTCCACAATGCCAGGATCAAACCCAGGTTCTCAGGAATGGTGGGCGAACGCACCAACCACTACACACCGAGGCAAACTTATCTCCGCGTAATATTATCCTAAGAGCAGCCATCGAGTCGAAAACACTCGTCTAGGGTGCTGGTTCTATTTCGCGCACATAATTGTATTTTGCATCCGCTTGGAAACAGAGAAAATCCAAGATTTATTTATTTTTCCGCATTTACTAAACGTGTATTATAAATCGGAAATAAATGTTTGTCGACGCGTTAACCATTTTTAATACATATTTTTCAAATATGTCTCCCGGAAATACCATCGCTGAGGTTTGCGCGGGAAAACCAATTTCCTGTGGGTCATTTATAGGAAATACTTCCAGATACAATATTTTTGGGGTTAAGATGAAGTTCATTCCGTTGTTTGCCTTTTAATGCCATATTTAATACACGGCAGAAACTTTAACGTTCATAAAAAATCCATTCCCAAATAAAATATGTTCAAAACTCGTTTTTTGATCGTAGCTGGTCCAAATTTTACTTTATTTTTCCCCATTTAGATATTTTGAATACAAAATTTTGTGACTTAAAAAAAAAACTTTTTGATGCACTGTAAAATGAAACATTTGTCAGTGTGTTATAAGTTTATGTACCTTTAATTATGTGCATGTTATTATCATATTGAACTTTTCAATTGGTTAACTATATTATGAGAATCCCTCTTCTCCACTCTATTTCCTCATCCCTTAACTTTTTTACGTGGTCTATTTTTCTTGTCTTATTTTTTTATTAATAAACTTCATAAAAGGCACATGTTTTTTTAAATCCCATACATATCTACTATTACACATCTAGTAAATGTTATCACTGCAACTCTCCCAAAAAGAGACTAACTCTTGTGCTTGGAGAGTGACTTACACTGTTGTAGTTGTTTATTGTTTATTATAAGAGTTTATATAATATTAAATACTAGTACATGAGAAAACAATAAAAACATAGGATATATAAAGAAAAAACATAAAACAATAGTACATTCATACTAATTAAAACTTAATCTAGTTTTTACACGTGTTCAAAAAATTTCTTTAGATTTACTTTAAATTTATTTATTGATATATTATTTTTAGTTCATTGGGAAGATTATTATAAATTTTTGCAACTTTTAAGACAAATCTATTTTGACCACGACTTGTGTGGAATTTAGGAATTTTAATATTATGTTGGTATCTGAGCGACTTATTCATCTCAAATTCTTATTTTTTTTCTTTTTTATAAATTTGTGTTTTATAATTTATTTGTAAAATAGAATTTATTTTAAAACTTAAATATCATATTATTTTTTCTCTTTACTGTGTAACATGTTTTCTCATTATATTTGTGAAAAACGTTACTGGTTTGTACAATTTTTTATATTTTATATTCTTATTGACTGGACATATTTCTTGTCCGTTATGCAGTATGCAATCAATAGCACCACTAATGTTTTTAATAGCATTGTAGCTTTCATCGTCATTGCTTTGTTATTTTATGTTTCTGGTTCACGAAAAGTCTACATATTATAATATACGACAGAGAAGCTTTTAAGTAACTTGTTCATTACTTGTTAGAGTTTTCTGGGTGGTTTTTGCTTTTATTAAAGAGAACTTAATGTGTATGTTATCTGAGCCCAGGCGAATTAAAAATACCGTCATGTGTGTGAAATAAAACCAGAATCTTGGACAAATACTTCTGACTCGATGGCTACTCTTAGGTTAAAATATATCGCTTTTTTTCCTTTCACTGCTCTATTTTTTTTTCCTGCTCTTTCACCGTAGTAGCTGCATAATTATGAAATAATTTACGCACTAATGTCAGAGACGCCCTTTCTTCATTTACATTCAATTCACGTATGAAATGTCACTTCCTGAATATTTTAGTTGTTCCTTTCTCCTCCCTAATTCTTTTCCTCTTAACACTCTTTTCTTCTCATAGTATAATGTAGATATTTAGTCATTTTTTGTATGTACATGTTATATGTTCATATACCACTGATTTTCTCGAATTGAACGTTTTGAGTAGGGTGGAAGAAATTGCCTTAAGGCAATATGCCCTCCTTTACGCATATGTATGTTAGCTGTCTCTGTATATCAAGTATTTTAATAAATCCAGAAAAAGACAATCTAGTGGAGATATGTCCACCTCTAAGTGTAGTGATTGTCGCGTTTGTCAACCATGCTAAGGGCCCCAGATTTGATTCTTGATAAGGTCGTTATAAATTAGAAAAAAAAGTTCGACACTAAAATTTTTCATGTTCTTGGTCTGGCAACTGACGCGTTATGCTAATCACCTTACCTTTATTTAAAAGATAATAGATGTATGCCGCACTTAATGTAATTTATTTCATTTATTTATTTCATTTATTTATTCAGATATTTAGAACATTACAGAAAAAGACCCAATTCATTCTAAATACAATAATAAATCACAAATTACAGTAGATAATTATGTTATTAAAATAATATAACAAAATGTAAAAAGAAAAATTAAATGTTAGAAAGTGCTTTCCTAAGGGAAGGCCCACTGTCGTGAAATATGTCGACATCCGAGGCGATGCGATTAAGTAGCAAGATTGCCCTACCAACCGGCATAACCATTGGCAGGTTGGTTCTGCATCGCGGTAGGTAAAACAATCGATGCTGTCTTTGTCGAAGATAGTTATCAGGTACGAACAGACCTACATCCATCAGAATTTCTGAGTTATGTATGCGACCACCGATCACCTGGAAAAAGTGAACACCCAAATGAACGTCCCTCCTCCTCCATAATGACTGATAGCCTAGCATTCCCAGTAAAAAGTCAGTTGGGAAGAGCCAAGGATAATATCCACACTCTTTAAGGTACAGATAGCGCAGAAATTTTTTCTGCACTCTCTCCACCATCAAAGAGTATCGAGTCTCATGTGGCGACCAAATAATGGAACTAAACTCCAAACGACTTCTTACCAAGGAATTATACAATGTCCTCAAAATCTGAGTGTTAGAAAAGATCTTGGCATTTCTAAGAACAAAACCAAGCATTTTAAGGGAGTCATTACATAGATTAACTATATGAAGATTAAAAGATAACTGAGCATCAAACAACACCCCGAGATCTCTGGACGTTGAAACCCTTTCAAGTCTTACTCCGTCCATGAGATAACGATAGTATATTGTTTTGGATGCTCTTGTGTATGCCATTACAAAACATTTGGAAACATTGAAGAACAATTTGTTTTGTTTGCTCCATTGAATTATATTTTGAATGTCACACTGAAGTTTAATACAATCAGAAGAAGTCAGTATTTCACAAAAAATTTTTAGGTCGTCAGCAAATAAGAGAAAATTACAAAATTTTATGACTTTACCAATATCATTTATAAAGATTAAAAATAACAATGGTCCAATAGTAATAATGCAGTTGCCCTTGTACCATCAGGTGTGGACAGGGTCGACAGGGGTATGATGATGATAATATGTATCGTTGCCATTCAGCAAAAATCACTAATACAAAAAACGCCAATTTGAGAAATCTCAATTGGAATGTTTGGAGAAGTAGAAAAATCTATTTTTTTGAGTTTTGAAAATTTTGCGTATCAAACACAATTTCTGCATATCTTTTTTATGAATTCCGTTGGTTACTTATTCTCTCGGATACATTTTAAAATATCTGGGTACTTATTGTGATAGAAAGTTAAAATTTATCTTTAATTTTATCTACAAAGTAAAATTAAGTTTTCTGTATGAAAAATAGAAAATGTTAACAATCTTAATATGTTGAATTACCGGTTACCGATGAAGAAATTTTGAACTTTCATACAAATATACACACTTTCGTTTATAAATATTGATATTAGTTTATACCGTCTCAGTATATACCGATGAAGAAATCCGTTCATAATCGCAGCCTGTATGGTTTTTAATGTGGCAAGGTGGCTAAAATGTGGTTCACTGACATTTGCTTGTTTTATCTATACAATGCAACACAAATAGTTAGTGGCAAGAAGGAAATATTACATATTATTATTAAATTTTATGGATGAAAACATATTTTATTGAAGGAAATATTTTTTAACATGTTTATTGATTTATATTTTATTATACAAATTACTCGTATCTTTACACAAACAAAAAGTTTTCAGGAAGAAAACTGTCATACTTAAAATAATATTAATATCTGCCTCTGCCTTTAATGATTTATGCTTGTTGAGATTTTATTAAATGTCATATCACTGTTTTTCACGAACGACAAATTATTTCGATTTACGCAATACCTTTGTGACTTTTGCACTCTAACTAAGAGCATAATTTTGCACTTTGAATTGCATATTAAAATCAAAACGGACTTTTTAAGGGTATGTCCTACGGTATGTTCTTTTAAGAAAAAAATACATAATTATCTTCGTTTTCTTTCTATTTGCGCTGTTATATTAGTGTATTTTTATTTTGTTTTTATTCTATAATAAAAAAACATTACTGCTATAAAAATATGGACCATTTTGGTGATGTAAAAGGCAAGGAGTCCGGTAGAAAATAATAAATCATTTCTCACTATGTGGCGTATATTTTTATGTGACGCCTGTCCCTTCAATTGAATAAAAAATACATCCTGATGGAAGTGATCCTAAATCTTTTAAACCAGCTCTTATCAGAGTTTACCGTGGATAATATTTTTGAGAATTTAAATTTTACATATCGTCATAATCATTATGTTCGTATCCGCATCATGCAGCAGAGGGCACTGCATTCGTACACAAAACTTTTTTTTTTTTTTTGAGGTATAATGATTTTACTGTTTTTGATATACTTATATTTTGTCGAGATCCGTGAACTGTGTAAGGCTGAGATATGCATTATCGACGGAATCACGAAAGGGTTGCTGCGTTGGTTTGTACATGTAGAGCGAATGGACAGCGAAAGAACGGCTAAAAGGATCTGCGATGCGAATGTTGATTGATGCAGAAAACGAGGAAGACCGAGAAAGACATGGCACGATCAAGTCCATCAAAAACTTGCTGATGGACATGTCAAAAGTAGGAATAATCGTCGAGCTTGCATGAGAAGATGTATGAATGTAGAGGATGCGAGGTCTGTATGCATAGATAGAGTGATATGGCGTTCTATCCTCTCTGCCTACTCTTACAGAGAAAAGGAGTGATGATTTGTCTGTTTGTTAATATTTTGTACCTCTTAAAGAAAAAAATATATAAAAATTATTTTCCTTTCAAAATTTTGTCTTAACACATTATTTAATTTTTTTTTTCATATCTAAATATGTTCTTTATTCGAAACTGCTGTGTAATGGTATTTATGTAACATAATACTTTTTAATTTGATTTTGATGTTTTTCACATTATATTGAAGCGTTTATATTCTTTCAAATATAATATGTATCTTTGTAAGGTAAAACGCACTGGGTGCCGTATATATTAATTAATAAATAAAATGCAGCATCTGTTATATAAAGGTTAGATGATTTAATAGTATTACGCTACAGATCAGTCTAACGGCAGTATACGAACAATGAAATATTGCAGGTTATTTTTTTTTTTTAATCAGTATTTCACACTGACCTTTTCGGACACAGGAAAAAAATATGCATACATTATATATCACATTGAAAAATAATATTAAAAATTTTTACGTATATCTGACCTAAATTTTTTAATATCTTTTTAAAAATATGAACTTTCAGACATAACAGCTGAGTGTTAAACGCACTCATCAAATGTGGCTTCTCCTATTATCGTTGTATAATTTCCTCAAGTGTACATATTTATTCAATGGTACCTTAACCCTCTACTCACTCCCCTTACTGAAAAGCTAAAGGGACCAGAACACGGACCAAGATGAATGATTTTCAATCCGTGAGTGGAGACTCTAAAATAGTGTCAACCTCTATGTATGATGGAATTATTTTATGACGCGGTCACATCGCCCCACTAGAAGGGATTGTATTAAATTCTGATAAAGGTTTTACCGTGATAAACGCGTCCAGAAACTACGATCAATTTTAATTTAGGTGATAAAATTATATGGGTTCCGGTTTTTTCGACTTGCGTCAGACTCAGAAATTTATTATTGTTTTTATGGTCATACAAACCCGGCTCAAAACAAACATTTTTAAAAAAACTGATTTGAATATTAAGTTTCTATGAGAATCCCGCTCTGACTCCTTTGTTTTGTGTGATATATTTATTGTAAAACAATAGCATAAATATCATAATGAGAAACAGAAAATGTCAATTGTATTCAATTTAATTATTCTATATCAATTTGATTTTTTCAATCTTTTTTTGAAATTTCTTAATGTTCCACTAAATCTTTTCATAATTCATTCGTAAATAGAACTTGCAATATGTGTAATCAGAAATTAAATTGTATTGATATCAATAACATATCTTTAACTTCCTTTAAAAAGGAAATTTCCAAAAAAAAATCATGTTTTGATTTTTCGCCTTGAATCCGAAGCAGGTTATGTGCTGTTTTGTATGTAGGCACATAATAAATGTACACTGTATAGTCAACTATAGTTGTATTATATATTAAAATGTGCAACTGTGTGACCAATATTCAAAAGTAGATATGTTTTTCACAATATATATTACATTTACATTTTTAGTAATATTATAAGTTTTGTATTTGTTTTATTTATTTATACTTTTACATTGTTTGTATTTTTTTTATACAGAATAATGTTCCCTCACTGGTGCCGAGGGAAACATTTTACAAAATGTGAAACATGCCTTAAATTAGCTATTTAAGAAAGTTAACATAATAATAACAATAAAAAAAAACGTAATAAATCCAATTAACCTAATTATCATTAACATGATAAACAATAAAAAACTTAAATAATCATAAAAATCACAGCTAATTTATAAAGACCAATAGGACAAATTTCATAAACAGTACACACGTTTTACCTATTTGGCTTGATCCACTCATCGATACGTGTGCAACCCACCTCCACTATCCATTTCTTAATAGCAATTTTATATTGTAAGAACTTACTAATTGTGCTTATGAATAATGGGAGTAGATTGCACACTTTAACCGAGTAGTAGGCTAATCCTCTTTGATCGAAAGTTGTATTTATTTTTTTATTTTTTTGCAGCATCGGGGTAGAGTATCTAGTATCTAGTATGATTAGTTATTTTATTTTATGTATAATTTTTATGTGACAACATCGGGTCGAGACCAGGACTCCGTTGTGAACTGCTAATTTTGCTTCTTGTGACAAACACAGTTTAATTTATTATATTTAGTACTTTTAAAAAGTATCTATGGTGTTCTTTCATTTTTAAGTGCAATAACTTAGTAAAATAGCGGAAATCAGTTTTAAACTCTATGAAAAATGTTTGTTTGGTGATATTTCAGGTTTTTAAATCAAAGTCATTGATAGTTTTAGTAATTTTCTTCTAAGTAGAAAACGCCTCCATGGTGGGTTTTTCAACTTTATGACTAAAATTAATAGAGTAATGTTTCATCAATAAATTGTAAAGGAATGTAAAATATATTTGTAGTGTTACTATCTTTTATTTTACTCTAACAATACGACTACCGTTTTTGGATAGAACTCATCCTATCAACTTGTTTACACCCAAGAAACAAATCAGTCATATCATGGGTATATTAGTAGGATACGGTTGGCTTGGCCATGTACTGTGGATGCCTCCTGAGAGCCTTCCTTAACCACACTTACCTACTTTACAAGGCATCAGGTTCTCGACGTCCACTGCTGACTGTTTGTCGGCAGCTTATGTCAGAACTACGAGACGCAAACCTGACTTGGAAGGATGCGCAAGAGCTGGCAGCCGGCAGAGGTGCCTGGAGGATCTTCGTGGACACCATATGCTCCAACTAGGGTGCGGACATGGAATAATAATGTTATTAGGTATTTTACTTATCCAAGGTGTGAAAATTGGCACTTAAGTATTGAGGTTTGGTTACTTGAACCAGGAAATCGACGATTCCCACGTATATTATCGAAACTGCATTTTGCGAAATTTGCAGGAGAGCAAAAACAAAGCTTGATAATGTTTAAAGAAGCTATCAGATTCTGTAAAATCGCCAAACTTGTATCTTTTGTATTTCAATTGGCGCATTTTTGACAATTCTACAGTATATGATAGCCTTTAAAAAAATATATCAAACGTTGTTTTTGCTCTTCTGTAAAATCTCGCAAAATGCAGATTTGATGGTATATGTAGAGACAACCGAAATAAATTAATGATTTATTTGCAAATGCGTATTCTTACATATCCTTTCCTCTTTTATTTTCATCTACTATTTTAGTATTTTACCTTCGAAACCTAATTGATTGATTTAACAGTGTGTTTTTCTTCTCTATTCACTGATTTTGCATGCAAATCACGCAATTAGTGACAAATTTTATTGCTCGATCATGATTAAGGGGATCTTCGAAGTAGGTAAATTACACTGTTATTGCAATATTCAAGTCGTTTATGGACCTATTAATTTAAATGCTGATGGTTAGATACATAATAAATAGCGAAACATGGCTAATCTGCTTTAAGTGCAGGTTTATACCGCCTCTGATCGCTTATCAGATCAAGCAATAAAATCAAATATCTATTACAACCAGCAATTTATTACAACACAAGTCTTCTTAACTTGATCTTACCATCGTGTAGCGTACAGCGCTCTCTACTAACGGCAAAAAATGATAACGAATCTAGTCACTAGTTAGTTACACATATGTTTTTTTAAATTATTTTTCTCTATTGTTTATTTTTTATGTATTTGATAAAACATTTACCGTTATGCCGGTTACAAAGGCCACTCAAACTTGCTAATCAGCATCATCATCATTCTCCTTCCGCATCAAGGGCACAGCATTGTTAAACAAAATGCACCATATTTCGATCGTTTGTCATGTGAAGGTAAGGTGATCAGTGTTACACTTCAAGAACCAGTTCAGGAACAATGAAATATAACAGTCAAAAACACCTTAAAAATAAATATTGCACGTCCACCCAGCCGGGAACCAACCCTGTACCCAATAATAGTAGACTATCGCGTCAACCACTACACAATAATTTCATTATTTAGGGTTTTTTAACTGAGATCAGCCATCGAGTCATAATTATTCGTCCCGGATTCTGGTTTTATGTCACACTCAGAACTGTATTTTTTAAATACAAATTACAAACGTTTGTGCAGAAAAATGGATAATAAACACTTTAAATTATTTTGATCTCATGCTGTATTGTAAAGGTATCTTTGATGTTATTTTATCTCCATTTTTGTTCTATTTAAAATCGACATTTAATTGAATCCAAATGCAGTGCACGTTTTTTTCCCTCAGTAACAACTCATATTGCTTGTCTCAAATTCTGCCTTATCTCTTTTCTATAATCCTTATCATGTCTCTGGGGTTGCAATTTTATGAAAAGCTCCGATAGTATGACAGCCTGCTTCGCGAATTTACGTGTCTGTCCGGAACTGGCCGAAAGGGTGCCAAGTAGATTTCCGACTACACTCCAAATGGGAAAAGTTAAAATTCATATTTTATACGGTGTGTGAAAGTGAGTGCTGAATTTTCACATGAATTCTTGAGTCCTGGTTTAGAGTTTTAAGCTGAATTGCGAAATTCGAGGCTTGTGTGGTGTTTTCTGTGAGTTAAGGGTGTTTTTATTTATATCTGAGGCTTATTTATTCATCTATGAATATAAAATAATAGTCTGACCTGAAAAAATTCGTATGTTTTGGTGAAAAAATATGGTGAATTTATAGTACCCACACGCAAGCCGAAAAAAAAATGCTTATATTTTATAAATTTACTTTTTGTAGCTCTAACTTTGTTATTATTCAACACATAATTTAAATTACAGTAAAACCAATTAGTTTTTGCAACAGTAATTTTTCATAAAAAAAATCATATTTGAAGCACTAATTTTGTGATTTTCCGTGTTAAAATATAAATAAGTATTAATTTTGTATAAAATCACTAAATATATTTATTAACCAACCGGTTTCACTTTTATAAACTTTTTTGTTAGTGTTAGACTTTTTATTATCTTAGAATAATACAACTATAGTTTCGGGAGAGCACTCCTCCCATCGACGGGGGATATAAAACTAATGTAATGTATTTATTTCAAATAGCTGTACAAATAAAATTTGAACACAAAGTTATACCTTAACGAATAAACAATTAATAAACAAAAATAATTTCATAAACCAAATATTTTTATAAAATTCAAACGCTTTCCGATGACACTCTATCTACCTAAATGGATGTTTGTTTTTCAAAAATCATCGCTAGCCCACGAAGCAATACGATAGACCCAGCATCCCTAATTTATTTTGGCAATTCATTAAACATCTTAAGCCTTTTTGATACAGATTGTTTTGCGATGCCTGGATTCTTGTTTTGGGTCTGAAACCTTTACCTCCTCTCGTAGGATAGCGATGAATTTCGTTATTACGCTGAACATCACTAAACATGTATTCGGGCAATAACTTATTTTTTTATTTAAATATTAACACTTAAGTATTCAAAATAATTCTTTGCTTTACCGAAAGCATGTTCGGTACCGTCAACATATGCTGAATTTTCGTATATCTGCCACATCTTAATATTGTCCTCATTCCCCTATTCTGAGCGTTCTGCAATACATTATTTTGATCATTAGTACTCAAAAAGAGAACGCTATAACAATAATTAAAATGCGGCGATACAATTGCCTTAAAATTAGATTACTTATATTTAAACTGAGAATTGTTCTTATTCTATTTTAAAATCCTACCTTTTTAGAAAATTTGTTGTTGGTATACTCAAAATTATTATTGTTCTCTTTTAAATCATGGAAGCTTAGAATCTTTACAAAAACAAACAAACAAAAAACTTAAGATGGAACCTAAACCAGGATTGGTGGGTGGTTATTCCACTTATCTAAAGTGTTAGCGTTTATATAGGAGTCTAGAGAACAGATAAAGAAACATGACCAATCAGGCAAAATTAGGTTGTACGTTCTTCTAAGGAAATAAAATGCTTAACACTTATAGCAAAGTTTTCATTTTTATAATTATTTATGTTTAGTGAGTTTAAACAAAAAAAAAATAGTGGTTTAAAACAAAGTTGTTTTATTTATTTTATTAAAGTTAATACTTATTTATATTTGAATTATTGTTCGTATTACCTACCGGTTTCTGGTCTAATATACGGTCTTTTATGAAGGTATAATTCACAAATGAATGCAGTTCTATGTTATAATAATAACAATGGCCACCCAAATATAACTGTATTAATTTGAAAACTATACCTTTATAAAGAAGCGCGTTGTTGCACGGAAACCGGTTGGTATCAAAATAAATAATAAGTGGTTGAAGTGTTTTACTTTTTATTTTAACTCATATTTTCATCTGCGACTAGTCGGTTGCAAGAACCGCCGTCAATAAATATGTAGGTTGCATTAAAAAAGTTAGATTATGCTCTTCACTTTTTCCATTTTGACGAAAGTAACGTCGGTTCAACCTAAACGAAACATTTTATGATGCTACTGGCTCTGTTACTCGCAAATAGTCAGTAATAAATCTTATCTATCGGTATAATTCTATAATACGTCTGTTACCATCAATAATATTCGAATTCATTTCAAACCAAATTTATTAGGATTTAAAAAAAATTACAGTTGACCTATCAAGTTTAAACAGGAGTCAAATTATATTTCTATTCTTAACTATTTCTTAATTAGCACATAACAAATTGATATGACTACCATAAAAAATATCAATTCAACTCATTTAATTCTCTACACCATACAATATTGGAATACACGAAATAAAAGCATAATTTTCTGCTGAAATTTATATGTAAAATATCGCATTATGTTGTAGTACTAACAGGTAGTACCCAGGAAAACTAAATACTGTTTTTTTAATAACAATAATTATGTGTGGTGTTGTTATCATGGGCTACAATAAATTTGACCAGGTCAATTTCAATTTGAAAATGATTGCAGAATTTTCGAATTAATGTTTTTTAATGCGCTTTGTTCTTGAATGAAATGGGAAAATCACGTCTTGCAGTTATAAACCGTAAAGATGATTAACATGTATGCCCCGTTTTTTCATCAAATGAAGTTGATTTAATGAATATTATAATACCGTTCATTGTACGAGTATATTGCATTACACGTTTTTGTTTGTGATAATTTGTCATCTACAAAACACGTCCAATTTGATAAATGTTTTCTTTTTATTCTTTTTTGTCAATGTTTCGTGCTTGCATTAATCATTTTGCGTTCATCAGATTCTTTTGAAAAATAAAGATTGCGTCATAGAAAACAGAACAATTTGATTAATTTTTTTACATTGCTTTAATTTAAAGTGATTGATAATTTGGTTTAATTTATTAACCAAATTTTCATTCGATTTTTTGGGCTGGTACACTTATTTAAAAATTGTAAACTTTTTTTTTTTTACTCACCTTGTAATGGTAGATACATCTTTTAGCATTTAAAATAATTTCAAGAGGGTTCTTAAAAATGATCGCTTGAATTCTGGATGTAAACGTTTGGGGGTTTTAACAATATAAGCAGACATTTGTCTTGCGTCTTGCCATATATAAAATATTGCTCAACATAAAGATTATTTTAATAATCTTTATCTAAGATTTATCTAAAAATATGTGGATTTATTTTGTACTTTCACATTCCGTTTTCAATGAGTTACACCGTCTCTGTTAAAATATTGATCGTTTAACTTTTACGAACATTTATTTTAAATGTTTTTTCTTCGAGTTAAAGTTAGACATCCAATTGCATTCTCGGCTTTTATTTGTACTCTCATTGTATTATTTAATCAAATAAATACTTTACTTTACTACTGAATTTCTTTATTCCAGAGCTGTACGACTACCAAAAGATTTTCGAAGAATACTCGAGCTTTTGAATTTTAAAGTTTTTATTCCAACATTAAAACCTTCAACTAGATCCAATGTTTTATAAGATTCAAAGAAAACTTAGTATAAACTTGCTATTTATTATAAACCTTATACGGACATGCTGACATTCATACTTAAATTAAAAAATGAAAAATATTCCAAAAAAAATCACCATAAAATTGCCCTTAAAAATTTTCTTTGCGGGAATGATCCATTATGTAAGATGTGTAGGTATATTGATTGGCAAAACAACGTATTTACAGTATCGGCATACCCACGTATCCTGGAAATATCATTCCACGATAGTCTCTCCCAGAGCCAATAAGTATACCAAGTCTGACGATCTCACTTCCAAATTTAATAGCTTCAATTTTTCTAAATTACGCATTAAATTGATAACGTAATTACAAAACAACATCACCAGTTATAAAATCAAATGTGTTTAAACTGAGTTGTGTGGTTCCGTGGTTGTGTTGTGGACTCTCGGATCAAAGTTCCGGGGTTCGAATCCTACTTTACTGCAACTCGATTCCCATTTTTCCAGCACCAGTTTTTTTACTACTTTTTGGAAATGGTCTGAAAATATTTAGGTAATCAGTAAGAATTTTAGAATTTGTTTTTATAATTAATAAAAATATTATTTCAGTTATTTGTGTGTATTTATAAGAGTCTAAATTTAAAACAGTACCTACTTTTGAAATTATATTATAGTGAATCAGTGCAAATAGAATTCACTTTGCGTTTTAAAAAATAAATTTATGATAGCGGACAATAAATGAATTCTCCAAACTGTCAATTTGAGCTAGTGGATGCAGCCTAAAATCTATTTGAAATGTACTCAGACCAGAGAAAATCAACATGTTTTAACACTGACTAACCTGCTGTTGAGTCCTTTTCCTTATCGGCGATCAGCTTACGCTATCAGGGAAATTGGTGATCCAGGAACACTGCAGGCACACAATTTTGTCTAGAAGCGGTGGATGATGGTAAACGGCGATGGATGATGAAATTTTCGCGGCATTGTACGATTATAGGCGAAGTTATTACTTAAACGGCGAAAAGCGAAAATGCTTTTAACAATTCAAAATGCGGGTGGACATAACTCGTCAAAAAAGCGAAGATAAGAGCGGGAGGGAAAGCAGTGTAGCCAAACCGAAAATGTCCCGTCAGGCGTGGCAACTTTACAAAACCAAAATTAGCCAGTATCTACTTACATATGATTCTTCTAGCTAAAATACATGGAAACAAATTATCGGCTCAACCAATATTTTTAACTTCTTCAAAGTAAATTCTTATCTGTATATTTTCTTAAAATTTTTAGGCACAAGTCAACTGCTATATCACTTTGAAAAAACTACTGATACTAAATACTTAATTTAATTAGTCAAATTGGTGGATAAAATTTCCCAAATATCGCAGAACAAAATAAATTGATATAACGTGAAGCGTAAGTACACTCGGCTAATTTCTCGTGGCCTGCGCTCCTAACTTTGCTAATTTCCCTCTCCTATGGCCCACTTTGGCGAACTGGGAACAACACGGTTACTCCATTAATGGGAACTCAGTGAAAACAATTGGGGGTTTTTCAATCAGTCAATAATGTGGAAAGCGATGTACGTAACTTTGTGTTTAAGAGGTTGTAAAAATCACGTTTTCTAGACATATCGAACCATTTGATTACTGGATAATTATTTGTTATGATAATTTTAATGCTTTATTCTTATAGTTTCACACATTACAAGGGAGATGGAGAACAATTTTGAGACGAAAAAATTTGAAAATCTAGGCATTTAAACAGCGAAATTTTTCTTTGGCTACTTAAATCATCCAGTGACCTGTAAATGCCTAGAATTTCATATATTTTTTAGTATGTTAACCTTAATAACTCCCTAAAGGGTGAAGTCTAGTCTTTGTCTAGAGGCATTTGGACGAACTTGAAATATTATTCATTAAAGCTTCTCACTGGAAAATTCCGCACTAGGAAATTTTGCGCATAGGAATACATTTTTGATCCCTTGTTTTTTTCATACACGTTTTCTGGTTTATAACGCATAGTTTTTACTGTAAAATTATGAATAGTCCAAAAAGAGCGTAGAATCATAATATAATCAAAAGATAAGAAATGGGTAATTTAATAAGAGTAATTGAATTAATTAACTTTAAACTTAAAATATAAAACAAATTTTGTTTAACATAAAACTGATATTTTTAAATCATGTTAAATAATATTTTATGTTTTAAATATAAAATCGGTCAAATGCTCACCACCGAGTTTTTTAATCCGAGGTCCAATTTTCATTATTTCTCTTATTAGATGAGCAAAGTAAGGTAAAAAAATTTACTACCCTAGCAACACTAACGAAATTTCCATTTTGTTTCTTCGACAATCTGACAGATAAAAAATAATTCAATTTTTAAGTAATACATTTGCTACTTAAACATTCGTTTGCTAATTACACATGAAATGTGATACTTTCCTGTTTCTTTAAGATCCTACCAGTATTTCTACACTTTAAAAAGACACAACACGGCAAGGTTGAATTCAAATCAGGAGTTGCGTGCTGAGCGACGTCTACAAAGAAACTAATGGGTCAAAACGTAAACCTACTCATTTAGTAGTTTAGTCGCCTTCTGTTTTATGTGCGTATTCAGTTTCTGGACTATTCTTAATTCTATGGTTTTAACATAGGAATCAGAAATTCTATCCAAAATTGTATTAGTTGTCGAACATAAGTTGTTTAATTTTTTTTCCAAATTTAAAAATGAGCACCAAAAGTATGACAAAATGGTAATGGCTATATGTCATTTTTAAAAAAATCTGCCCTACAAGATGTTGTGTTTGCTTTTACGTTACATATATTATTTTATAAAATTCCAAGCCCTTAAAATGGAATTTCAAGTGGATGAAATGGAGCGTTTTCGACACCTCGTTCTGTTTGCGTTCAATCGATGGAATAAAACTGCCAAAGATGGTCACAATATTTGCGCAGAGTACAATGAAGAAGCTTTGAACTATTGGCTCATTAATTGAAAAATAATTAAAGAGAATGTATTATTGACCAATTTATTAATTTTTTTTTTGTGCCCACTTGTTCCACGGACACAACTTATGTTAACATCAAAAAATTTGTAAATAATGTATACTCCTTCTTTATTTTACGACAAATTAATTCATTATTCATACCATTTCATGGTACACTGCGTCAATGTTGCGAGCAGCTTTGGCAGATTTATTTCGGGAACAGAAGGGGTGTTAAAAATGCACACTTTTGTCAACTTGAAATTCCGTTTTGAAGGCATGTAATCGAATACAATAATATATGTAAAGTAAAAAAAAACACATCATCATGCAGAGCATTTTTTTTTTTGAATGACGTATAACCTTGACCATTTTGTTTTACTTTTGGTACTCATTTTTAAATTTGGAATAAAACGGACACGACTACTTATGTTAACACCCAATACGATGTTATTTTATTCGTTGTTAAACAAAATCTTACTCGTCCTAGTGATTTGAGCGTCATAAACTAGTTTGTATTTAATTTTTTTAAGGTTTCAATAATTTTGACAAAATTTTATAAATCAAATCGACATTTAAAATATAAAGTTTATATTTGAAGCACTAACTTTGTGGTTATTCATTATAATAAAATAAATAAAACAACTTTGTTTTTAAACACTAATTTTTATTTTTCACCGACCGGTTTCAAAGCAAACAAGCTTCTTTGTCAAGGTTTACGTAACGTAATTATTGAATTACGTAAACCTTGACAAAGAAGCTTGTTTGCTTTGAAACCGGTCGGTGAAAAATAAAAATTAGTAGTTAAAAACAAAGTTGTTTTATTTATTTTATTTTATTAAATCGAAATTATTTATCTTCCAATAATGCTTTGTATTTAATTTGCGATATCGTGTTTGTTATAATGTTGTATTAAGAAAGACAGAAATTATAATGTAATTTCTGAGATAAATGTTGATAAGTATCACTATCGCCTGCCGGGCGGGGAGGCGTGAGGAGTTCAGAATAAGGAATAAGAGGCTAATCTAATCTTGGCTTAAGCTGAATTATTCATTCGATTTTGAACGCTAACTTCGCTTAGAGGTGAGACTTGCCTCAGCCAGTCTCCTCATGTTTTACTAACGAAAGTCTAAACAATTTTCATTGTGCCAACCGAATTTTGTAATTCTTGTGTTTTCTAAATATTCACCTTAATTTCGGCTTATCCGCTAGGGAGATCTTTTTAAAATATCTTCCTTAGCTAACGTTGTAAATTCAATAACTGAAAAAACTTTGCGCCTTAATAGAGAATCTGACATCCAAAAATTCCCCCTAAATTTTTCACCAAACTTAAATCTAAAAAGCTGTCAATAAAAATATTTCTTGAATTTTATTGATTTATTTATATAATTACTATTTTAAGATGTTATAATTTACCATCATTAAACTTTTGTATTCAACTTCAGTGCGTAGCTGACTAAAGAAGCCATTTACTAATGGTGGAGAGAATACATAAGAAGTCTCTTAGTTTAGTTACCTGTATATGAGAGAGTGTGGATACTACCCATTGCAGTACCCATCATTGTTCCTTTTGACTTGCTTGATATCACAAGTTTGCCGGCCAAAAGGAGCATTGACTTGCATATGATGGCCTTTAAACTTTTGAACGTGTTTGTTTATACTCCCAACATATTGGAACGCAAAAAAATATATGTACCTAAAAACAAAAAAAATAAATGTACCTAGCAACTGCTTAAGAGCTAGGCAACGCAGACCATTTGTTATTCCTGAATCCAGAACATATTTACCATTGATGGATGCCTGTGGGGAGGATCATTGGTCTGTTGAACCGCCTACCGAGGGAGGTGGATCTTTTACATGCTGGGATAACCAATTTTTAATTTTTAAACATGTGTATAAGTGATTTAGTTGCCTTTTTTACTGAAGTTTTTGTCGGCTTCATTTAGCACTTTGTTGTTTTTTTAAATTTAATTTACTGTTTTTTTTTTAAACAGGTTTTTGTTAATACCTGATCATAGTTTTAGTTTTTCTTTTTCATGTTATTGTTTTATTAGTATAGGACTACTTACGCTCTAAAGATAGAAAATTTCCATCTTAGAACAGGCTGTGTCATGTTAGATGGAGACTATCATAAACAGAAGACACTCCGTTTTCATTTTACATTTATTAGCTTTATATAAATTCCCTGTTATTAAGTATGTTTATTATTTTTTGAAATAAATTTATAAATAAATAATAAATAATAATACATGAACATTGTGGTTGGCAGTTTTACTACATTGTACATTGAAATAAATCAATACGTTTTTAAAAAATCCATAATGCAAAGTATGGTGGCCAACTTCAATACACACATTTTAAATAAATACTCTTTTTACATCCTCCGTATTTTGAGTACTCATATTCAATAAAAACCACGTCATAATGAACCACTTAAAAATAATGTCAATATTATTAAATTTAACAATATGAGGATATTATGTAGAAGTAAACTTAGCAATCTTCACCAAAAACGGAAAATTAGTTATAGGTGCCAAAATAAACCAAACATAAAAACTTACCTACCTAAATAATAGCGTAATTCAAAACCGTCTCTAAATCTTGAAAAAACAGATTTTATTCAACATAATTTTTTTCATTAATATATTTTTACTTGACATCGCAAACATAGCATTCTCCATTGAGTTGGTGAAGTATAATTAGAATTCTCACAATTCTTTTTTCAAAGTTTTCCGCAAATATCTCAGCAACTCCTTCAATGGAGATTTCTAAGTTTGCTTTTAATACCCTCAGATATATACTCTACATGCATTTGAATTTTCCAGTATTTTGAGTGGTAAAAAACATTTTCTATTTCTCAATTTCTGGTTAAATTTTATCTGTGGAAGTCAAATAAGCGCACCATTTTAATGATGGACTTTAAAAATGCGATGTACTTAAACCACTTAAAACATCGGTAGTGTTTTCAACTATTCCCTTTTTATGAAGTGGTTAAAATTTCATGAACGGTTGAGTAGACCAGCCGTTCGGATATCGGATCAATTTCAATTTTAAAATACCTACAGTTCTTTTTTCACTAAAATATTTAAAAACTTTAACCAACGCTTTTACGAGCATTTTTATATGAAATTCCAATCCTAGTTATGAACAGTTGAAAGCTAAAATTACAGCGTATTTTTAAATAGCTACATTTATAGTGAACTAATCAATTTTATCATCCATATTAAGAAATTACTAAAAATCATTTTTATCTTGCTGGAATTCCACTCGCCGATGCGTTTTGTAGCTGCAAGTCTTTTTGTGATGCTAGCCTTCATAATATATCTAAATTAAGCTTTTATTGTAAACAGGGTCTAGATTTTTAACCGCCCATGCTTTTTATAGCTGAAGGACATGTAATCTAGATTATATTTGCAAACGATTATTTATAAATTTAAAACCCTTTTCACTCATTTTTTTGTGCATTGTAAATGGGGGCTAGATTTCTAAACGTCCGTGCTCTATGTAGCTGCAATACGTGATGTTATCTAGCACTTATATAATTATTGAAATTTAATCTAGAATAATTAGAATAGGGAACTAGAATCCTAACCGCCTATGCGCACAGTAGCTGCAAGTTGTGTTGGGATGCTTATTGTACAGTGCCCTTGAGGTGATTTACACAAAAATGGCGCTTAATAAATTATCGTAAATAAAAAAATTGATGTTAATGTACATAATGCCTATTCCTCATAGAAAAATAATCATTCGTAATTTGGTCTTATAGCTTTATTATTTAAAATTATATATGCTATTTAAACTGTTTGTATGCTATTTAAATATTTTGATGTCTTCATATAGAAAAAAACAGGTTTTTTACTAAATATTTCTAATCAAATTTTATTTTACGATTCGTGATCGTAATTATATTTTCAACTATCACTTTTCATGGCCATTTAGGAAATCGTCGAAAAATGATTGAAAAGCATTTTTTTTTTTTTATATTCCGTGTTCAAAGAAAATCGTCTCATCATAAAACTCTCGCCAATCGTAAAATCAGTCGATTGGTCTCGAAATCAATTTACTTTTTTTGCAAGCTTTTTGAAATTCATCGTTACAGTGACGTCACACAACGCAAAAATAATTTAATAAGATTCTGTCATCAATAATGTCGGAAGAGATAAAAGATGAAAGGATTTCCCAAAGATTAAGTCTACAAATGTTGGAGTAGATCGATAATCCTCTAGAGTTTACAGCATTTGTTGAAAAGAATTATTAGGTTTAACTCGAGGCATTAATTTCCCGATTTTCATCCTGAGGGAAGAATCGAATATGGATCTTCAACTACTAAATGTTTAATTAAGACTTGACAAAATATACTCTGATAAGACTTACATAAAAAATGTTAAAAAAAAAATCTTATATAATAAAATTAATAATAATTAATATATTTATATATAAAAAATATATATATATATATAAGTAAGTTAACCTTTTTTTTTTTAAATATTTTTTTTTACTATTTAAATTTTCTATTGTTATCATAGTAACTAAGATTGATTATTAACGTTTACATTAAAATATGTGGTTTAAAATTATTCTTGTTAATTTTGAATAAATCTAATTGTAAAATTCATATGGATTCAACTTTATTTTATTTTATTCTATTTTATTTTTACACCACAACAGGCCAGGAGGCCGAATTACAGTGGTGATTTACATCGCAGAACACCCAGGCTTGAGAAAAATCACATTTAATTTTTGTGTTCTCATCGGGAATCGAACCCGGAACCTTCCGTCTGTGAGTCAAGCGTCTTGACCACTACACCACGGAGGCCGCCTCATAATTTTAAACTTATGTTTCTTTTTTTACTAAGGATTCAATGTTTTATTCCTTTGAAAATTGGTAAACCGAAAATCCAACCTTTTGGATAATTTATAGAGCAACATATTTTTACAAATCACCTCAAGAGCGCTGTACAATAAATAAATATCCCAGCACGTCTTACAGCTACAAGCGCATAGCTGGTTGGGATTCTAGTTCCTCGTCTCCAATTATATCATATTACAATTATGATACATAGAAGTTAGATTACAGCACGTCTTGCAGCTATAGAGCGCATGGACAATAAGAAATCTAGCCCCTATTTATATTTTTTCTTTTTTTTTTTTGACAATAAAGCTTGGAATTTTAGTTATATTTTAAAAAATGAAATAAAAAACCAATTTATAAAAATAGAAGTTATATTACAACAAGTCTTGCAGCTACTGAGCGCATGGACGGTTAAAATTCTACACCCCATTTACTAAATTAAGATATAAGTTAGTTGATAACATTTATCTATCGAAGCTAGATTACTAATCGTCTTGCAGCTACAAAGTGCATGGACGAGTGAAATTCTAGCAACTTAAAATTATCAATAAATTTACCAACCGTTTCTTGTAAAAACGTTGGCTGAAATATGTATGTAGAAGATTATGCAATGCATTTTATATTTAAACAAAAATATATAGTGGGGAAACAAAGAAAAATTGGTATAATTTTATGCATTTTCTTAATAAATTTAAGCATTTTCTTAATTATTTAGCTATCCTGATATTTAAAGCCAACGTCAAGCCAATAACGTCATTATTTATTTATTTATTTATTTAATTTTACAATACGCCCAAGGGGCATTTACAAAAAATATATGATTATTCTTACGCTTTTAATGCCAAAACATTGTTTTTAATCTTACAAGAATTGAACCCGAGATTAGGAGTGTGAGTGTGAAAAACACACTCATCACGCCACTGCGAGGCAGACAATTTAAATAAAGCTATAACTTAATTCTATTAAAAAATAATATCGGGCTTCGTACGCTCTTAGGAACGCACCACGAGCTTTATCTATTCCATTGTTTTTTTCCTTCTAACTATATGTTACATTTTACATTTTACATTTTTTTTTTACATTTTTTTTTTTTGCACCACAACAGGCCAGGAGGCCTAATTACAGTGGTGAATTACATCACAGAGCACCCAGGCTTGAGAAAAATCACATGTTAATTTTTGTGTTCTCACCGGGAATCGAACCCGGAACCTTCCGTGTGTGAGTCAAGCGTCTTGACCACTACATCACGGAGGCCGCTAACGTATGTCTCTTATCTTGTACGGGGGTCCATTGTTATATGAACATTACGTAGACTATTGTATTGTAATGTAGTCCATATACTGCAGTATTCACCAAACCCTCGGGACATGGGACGCCGTAATAACTACACAATGTCCATAATCGTTTTCCAAACAGATTCCTGATCATTTTTGGCACGCGACCCAAAAACACAAATCAATATGACATTTTTGGTCTGAAGATGCTAAATACTAATGGTTTGAATAATATAACACACACCTAATTTATAGAACCCAAACATTCAAGTTAATAATACGTTTTTTTGTACTAATTTTTTTATTATAATTTATTGTGTTCAAATGATAAATATTTTTGTGCCAACAATCTGTTATATGATTTGTTTCTTTTTTGGGTGATACCGTGTCTGTTGAATTTGTTCCGACATTTCGGCTACCATTGCAGGAGCCATCTTCAGGGTAAACTGAGTGTTTTGTAGGGAAAAAAGTATGTGTTTAAGTACTAGTACTTTACACCGTGTCGCATTCATCAGTAAGCACATTTTCATTCATTTTTGTAGTATGTAGTGCTAGGAACCATGTTGAGTTTAATTTCAGACCGTCGTCTTTGTTTATGTTATTTGGGTGTCAGTGTATTTCAATTGCCTTTAATATTATTCGTGCACTGTAATTACTGGGTTTATGCAAAATTTTCGGTTCAAAAACATAATATTGGAACAACGTTTGAGACTGTGGGAAAAATAAAGAACCATTTATTGAACCCAAAAGATAAGAACCCCCTTGAAAACGGAAGCTGTTTATAAATTAAGTTGCCAAGGGTGTGATAAAGTGTGCATATGACAAACAGGGCGCACAGCAAAGAAAATGATTGACACACAAAAGAGCGTGTAAAATTGGGCATCCTGACAAATCTGCAATAGCGCAACACTTTATAGACACCGAACATTTTTTCGCTTCTTAACCGAAAAATTTGCCTTTAATTAATGCACGAATAATAAAAGAGGCAATTTAAATACACAGACACCCAAATAACATAAACAAAGATGACGGGCTGAAATTAAACTCAACATGGTTCCCAGCACTACATACTAGAAAAACGAATAAAAATGTGCCTACTGCCGACTGCGACACGGTACAAATTACTAGTACTTAAACACACTTTTTTCATGGTAGCCGAAACGTCGCAACAAATCCAACACACACGGTATCACCCAAAAAAGAAACAAATTGATAACAGTGACCGTAAAAACCTATTTAATATGTTATATGCATCAAGTAAATAATGTTCTGTTAACATTTTCATTAATTGATTTTATGGTAAGATCTTTTGCGGTATGGCCTGATCTTTTATGATTTTTTTTGTATAACAACGCACTAGTTCTTGAATGTATGGACCATTCAATTTTATGAAACCCTTTTACAGATATATAGTTACTGTAAAAGATATCAATAAATCTAGTATTTTACGGGTAAGATAAGCACATCCTCTTGGTGTTAACCTCAAAATTGTGAAAGCGTCGTCCAGGATTTCATTTTGGTTGAAATAAAATAAAAAAGGATAACGGAGTTACCAGGACACATATCTGAGAAACTCTTAACTTTCCTCCCAAAAGGGTTGTATTTTTGATTGTGAAAAATCCTGGCGGTGGACGCGATTTATTTTGATTTTCCTTTTCTTATTTCATCACTGAAATTTTCTTTACTTTTCGTTGGAGAGTTTCATTCGATTATTCCGCATTTTGGATCTGAATTGTAACTTCTTTGCAGAAATGAATTCTTATTTCTAGAGTTTTCTACAAATGCAAAAGAAAATGCATCGACTTCAAGAAACATATCTATAAATATACCAGTTTCTGCTCGTATGATGTAGAATGCAGTTTTTTTTTCAACGATTTTTATTTTCATTTAACAACATCATATGACATATAAATTTTAAAAAATGTCCCACTAATTTTACATTAAAAACAATCAAAAGCGCTGGAGGTTCAGATATCAAATCATATTCTCTGAAAATTCTCAATAATATTTTTCACTAACAATGTTTAGAGAATTGAATCCTGTTTTGTATAAAAAATGCGGATGTTCTTATATTTACAGCTTCTGTCATGTTTTAAACCACGAACTTTATATTTCCACATTATATTTAATTTTATCTGGTCTATCGAAAACAACTGTGGGTGGCTTCAGCCAGACGACAGAATTTGATCCAGGATACGGCTCTACCCAATGTAGGGAGTACCGTTTTACCCACCGTTAAACTACTGGGAGTTTTACTCAATTCTGACCTATCTCTTGACGCTCAAATTAGTAGAACGACAAGTTCATGCTTCTACCAGCTGAGACAAATTAAATGCATACGCAAAAATTTGCCGGTTGATGCCGCCCGTCAATTAATAAATGCGTTTGTAGTGTCTAGAGTCGATTATTGTAATGGTATCTATGCAGGTCTACCAATGAACAAAATGACTCGCCTACAATCTGTATTGAATGCCGCAGCGAGACTTATTTTCGGAATCTCTAAGTTCAGTCATATCACTCCACTACTTCGGGAGCTACACTGGCTACGTTTTCCACAGAGGGTCGAATACAAACTCTGTTGGCTTATGTATAAGTCACTGCACAACTCGGCTCTGGAATATCTAAGGGAACTATGCATTCCAGATGAACTAGCTGACAGGCGTCTCACGCTTAGATCAGCTACGTCTACGGCGAGAGGAAAAGTTATTATACCTCTACGCAAACAGCGCACTAAATTTGGTGAACGCGCATTTGCGGTCGCAGGCCCTATGGCATGGAATGCTCTCCCAGCAGAGGTGCGAGGCTGTGAAAGTGAAGTGATGTTTCGGAAAAAACTTAAAACCCACTTGTTCTCTAAATCATTTGAATAAATCCGTAGCACGTGACAGCAAAATAAATTATTTTGATTAAATTACAAATTTTGGAGCTTCAATTGAATTGACTTAACAATAGAATCACCATGTAAAGCGCCCTTGAGGTATTTTATTACGAAAATGGCGCTATATAAGTTATCCACAATAAATAAATATCGAAAACGTATTTTGAGGTAACACATTTTTAGTGTTTCTTACCGGCTCCTCCATATCACTCCGGTAGAAAAATCAATCTGTTAAAAATAAAAACCTTTGTACTGCATTAACAATATATGTTTCTCTCTGTATTAAATAAGTTTTGAACACCTCTCTATAATTCTTTTTCCTACCTTGATATCAAAATTTCGTTCATTTTAAACTTGAGAAATCGCAACACTCTTTTGCCATAAAATAAAAGCTCGCAAAAAGTCGCACGTGCCGAAGAAATCTTGGGAGTACTTTTTATTTTGTAGATTGTGTGGGAGAGCCCTTGCACCATATTCTTCCCATCGGGAGAGACGGGAATATGGGGAATGTCACCACTCGACATATGTAATTTATAAAGATCAGTTGCTGAATCCCATCTCGACATGCCTTCACGTTGAACATCTAATATGCGCCTTGCTGTATAGTTTTCTTGGCAGATTTGCTTTTATATCGATAAGAAGTAAATATATGTGACAGCAGAATAACATACACGTATAAACATTATTTCACCGTTTTAAATCCGTATCCAAGGATTTTTCTGAAACGCATTGGATATTATCGACGTATTTTGTAAGTGATTCTTGTCATAACTCCATGTTCAATAAATTTGATAAAAATCATTAAGTGTTAACTTAAGTTAGGTCCGTTTTTTCAATTTAAAAAATAAGCATCAAAAGTAAAACAAACCGGTAAAAATTATGTCATTGGATAGAAAACTTTCTGCCCTACAAGATTTTGTGTTTTTTTTTTTACGTTACATAAATTATTATATAAATAAAAGACGAGTGATACTTTAATTCACGAATTTGAAATAATAGTCAATAAACAAACAAAACAACACAAAGAGAACATCAGTTTTCAATAAATATCTACACATTCCAAAAATAATAAAATAAACTAACACAAATAAAATAATACTATCAGTTTCATATACTGCTTTCTTCCATGTACTAATTAAGTCCATAATAGGCCTTTTTTTGAAGTACGCTTTTTATGAAAATTTTGAATTTATTGTCCGTCATAATTAGGACATTGTCGGGTATTCTACTGTAGAAGCGTACGCAGTGCGCAGTGCCCCACAAACGATGTGCTTACCTTTCTTAGCTTCAATTTCGGAATCACCAATGTGCCTTTATTTCTTGTATCATGATTATGATTGTCGCTATTTTTTGTAAAGAGATATATTTTACGCACAAATATAATATTATCATAAATATGCTGATTATTAACAGTCATTTTTGATTTTTTTAAAAATATTTCTTAAAGATTCGCGAAAATTTAAGTTGTAAATACCTCTCACCTCTTTTGCAAAACAAAAACTGCGAAAATATCGGCAGCCCGACCCCACACTAAAATGCCATAAGACATAATAGTGCAGAAGTAGCTAAAATAGACTATTCTCGCTGTAGCTACATCCGTTATTAGTCGTATCTTCCTGGCGGCGTATCTTTAGTACCACGATACTGGAATTTCATCTAATTAGGTGATCTTGAATACCTTAACATATCGTGATACTTCATATAAATAATATCATGTGACGCCGCTCAATATCACTTTCGTATGATCCCGTATTGCTAGTCCCAAGTGGGTAGTTGTACAGGTACTAAAACCACGAAATAATATTCATGGATTCCACATGCAACTACGTAATGTTGTCATGTGTTTACAATATACAATACACACTGAACAGGGCCCGGTAGAATACGCCTCATAACAATGTACCGAACATATATCATAACAATTATAATACAAACATTTAATTTACATACTAGTAAGTTTCCAACATGATTTAATCATGGAATGAAACTAATACGTATTAAGATGCATGTTTTTGCCAGTAATGCTTGTCATCAATTTAAATAACCATACACTTACACTTTTCTGAAGGACCATTATTTGATTTGATTTTACTTCAAGATCTTTCTTTCTCAGTTAATTCATCGAAAAACCCTCTGCATATCGCACACCACAATTAAGGACTTAATTCTCCTTGGTAGTGCCCACATTTAAGGAAATATTGCTCCTTGCCGAACAGGAAAAGCTATTCGATAGAAGCTCTCTGTAATCTGGTAGCCTTGACGTTTTTGTGCTTGAAGAGGAATATCAAGAAGTATGCATTTTTTATGATTAAGTAAATGTGGAAAGTGACCTCATCACTAAATGGTTTTAAATTGATTGGACGTGATCAATTCGCTGAAATGATTACTCATATTTTTAAAAGCCTTGAAATTATTTTTGTAAGCCACCAGATCAGCTGTATATCTGACAGAACCTATAAAAGGGCCACGCACAGAAACGAGAAGCTCCCATTCTGTACTCATCTAGAGGGAGGGTAAAGGACAAGACCACAGGATGTGTTCAGAAGATTAATTTGGGTTTCTGCAGCAGCACAAAGGAGAATCAACAATATTAAAGAAAATTAAATATTCATTTAATTTACTACAAACCAATAAACAAACAATTACGCCGTTTCCCCGAAGACACCACATCACTCTGTCTTTGCATACATACCTCGCTTCTTCTACATTCATACGTCTTCTCATGCTCGCACGCCGATTATTCCTACTCTTGACATGTCCATCTTCAAGTATTTGATGGACTTGATCGTGCCATGTCTTTCTCGGTCTTCCTCGTTTTCTGCATTCATCAACATTCGCATCGTCAATCCTTTTAGCCGTTCTTTCGCTGTTCATTCGCTCTACACGTCCAAACCAACGCAGCACCCCTTTCTTAATTCTGTCGATAATGCTTGTCTTAGCATTACATAGTTAACGGATCTAGACATTTGTGCACTTATCATACATCATTTTACTACACAATCGCCTGAGAGATCGCGTTTCGACAGCATTCAACCTTCTTTCATATTTTTTTTTCCAATTCCATACTTCGCTCCCATACCTCAGGGGTGGCACTAGAACTCCAATGACTGCAAGTGTTGCCTCCCGCGACAAACATTTGTTTGCCTAAGTAGATTTCAAAGCCCCGTTAACCCTATTCCCGGCACTCGTCCTCCTTTCAATATCTTTCCATCTCTAGTAAACATACTTTCCAGATACATAAAAACTGAGAGTCCAGTGATTAAGGATAACCCAATATGACTTTAAGCGTTAACGGATTGATAGGAAAATAGAAAGGTCAGCCTCCCTGACGGTGCGTTTTCAAGTAAATATTCTCTACAATATTATTTTGTGACATCATTTAGTTAACTTAATTTGTTTAAATGAATTCAATATTTTGAAGCTCCATTCCAAGCTGACACTGTCCAAACAATGTTCTCATGAGTTAGATTTTACACAAAAAGTATACAACACGTATGGCTTGGAATAACATTCAAAGACAAAAAGAAAAACAATAATTGGTACCACGCTACACCAAAGTATTTCATGTGGTGGTAAGGATTGGTCGGTTAGTGATGAAAGAAATGGAATACTGGGCTACATCAACGATGACGACATCACACTAACAGAAATAACTGTCATACACAACCTCGAGACGAAAACTCCACGCCATTACCATATACAGACGGCAAAAACAAAAATAGGACAATCTCAACTGCTAAACAATATCGGTTTAAATACAAGTCATTTATTTTTTAGGGGTATTGTTTTGCCACATTTAAATTATTGTTTTAGTATTCTCTTTCTAAGTACTTATAATCAATGTAATGTCACGTAGAAAGCTCAGAATAGGGAAATGAGGACAATATTGAGATTTGGCAGATATACGAAAATTTAACACATATTGACGGTACTGAACATGCCTTCGGTAAAGCAAATGGTAATATTGAATACTTTATTTTTATTTTTATTTATTTATTTATTTTTTTTGTTTTTATTTACATTATACATAAGAGGTAAAACAGAGTATTTAAAAATAAAGGATTATTACACAGCAATGAATTACATTTTAATATTATAACATTAAAAATAGTAAACGAAAAAATTCCACATAGGCATGGCCTGTTCGTAGGTATATAAGAAAATGTTAATGAATTTTTGCTTACATAATAAATAGACAGTTATAATATTTGTAACATAAGAAAGAGAAAATAAAATATTCTGTAAAATATTATATGGTATTTTTTTATAGTAATTAAAAAAGAAAAAAATAAATAAAGAAAAACATAAAAATATTCCTTATTATTAAAGGAAAAAAAATGTATCATAGAAAAAAAGAGTTCATATCTTTAGTTTGTATCGAGGATAGTGCGTGTTTTTTAAAAGAAGGAAAATTTTGAAAGTTTTGAATCAATAAGATGTTTTCAGTAAAAAAAGAATTAAAAATTTTTGGTCCTAAAAAATATGCATGTGTCTGTGCGAGCTTCGTTTTACAATGTGGTATTTCTAACACGCGATTCCTTCTTTGACTTGATCTATTTGAATTACCTGTAAATAAATTTTGGTTCTTAAATATATATTTTAAACGTGGAAAACAATATATTTGTCTGATGCCTAAAAGTTTAGCTTTTTGGAACAATTGGAAAGAGTGAGAAGTGCGATTTTTGTAAAGCATTATTTTTAATATTAATTTTTGAACAGTTTCTAATGGCTCAATGTAATTAATTATTGCCCGAATACATGTTAAGTGATGTTCAGCGTAATACGAAATTCATCGCTATTTTACGAGGGGAGGTGAAGGTTTCAGACTCCCCAAAACAAGAATCCAGCCAATTAAAAAGAAATCTGCATCATAAAAGACTTTAGATGTTTAGTAAGTTACCAAAAAATATTAGGGATGCTGGGTCTATCGCATCGATTTGTGAGATGGCGATGATTTGTGTTAAAAACAAACATCTTTATAGGTAGTTAAAGTGTCATTGGAAATTGTCTGGATTTTATAACAATGTTTCGTTTTTGAAATTATTTTTGTGTGTATATTGGGCCTTACTTATAATCCTAGTATAAAATTACGCTTTGGCAAAGTGATAGAATAAAGATGGTATAGTCAAAAATCTTACTTATAAAGCTCGCATAAAGTAATACCCGATATTGAGATAGAATAGCGACCATAGAAACCTATTCCACGTTTATATACGCGTCCAACGTTGTATACCGCTAGAATAAGCCTGCAATATGTCATCTGTCACATTTTTCGTAGTAAAATGGATTGCATTTATTTTGAATTAGTACAATTTTGAAGACATGCTGTCTTTTTAGAGATTTTAATGTGAAATATCGTTTATGAGTATAAAAATGATCATCAAATGTCTATTTCATTCATATTTAAATTAGATTATTTTTATTTAGCATTTGTTTTGAAAATGATCCTTTTTATATTTTGCAGTATTTTAACATAAATATATAGATTGAAATTTATTAAATAAATATATTTGCCTCTAAACATTTATCAATGGCACATTTCATTTTGATATGTATTTTTTTTATGACTTACGTCAATTTGTGCGTGGTGTAATAACTATGAATCGTCTTTCATTAATTATTTACAATGAATATTTTGTTTCAAAAGTCCATGACTCCCAGAAAATATATTTTGTTTACACTTTGTTCTTTTAGAAGAAATTCCAAATTTTAAATACCACAATAATAAAATAAAACATTTATCGTTTTTGATTGACTTGGATTTCGTAAGTAAAGCTTGATATTTGTCTAGTTTGATTCGTTTTGTTACTGCTAAAAATATTTACGACCTATTAAACTATACAAATTTATTCCATATTTTTTATTGACCCATGCCGACATTGTGGCATGGTCAATAAAAAATATGGAATAAACTTTGTATAGTTTAATAGGTCGTAAATATTTTTAGAAGTAACCATTTTATTATACCGAGTATCAATTGTTACACCGGGTATATTTATTCCTCGGTATAAGGAAATCTCATAAGTAAGACCCATTTGTTGATTTGTTAAGGTATAACTTGGTGTTTCAATTTCATTTGTCTAAAATAAATACATTACATTGCAAACAACGGACTGAAAATGTACAAAAACCCACCGCACAGACTGAAATTAACAACCCTACAGAGACTTAATTGAGAGACATTTTGAAACCTTCCTAAAATCTTATATAATGCTTTTTTCATGATACACACCTTCACAGGTTTCTCTATAAATAATTAATAAAAACAAATGACAATAAAACCGATTTGCTCATGTAAATTGGTTATGTAAGGGTGATTATATAAAAATGTGATATTGAAATATTAAAGCAACTTGTTTCGGTAGGGCTACTTTGTGTCCGCGGCCAATTGTGGTGATTCGCATCACTACATAAGCCGTTAATCCAAGGGAACACACGGGGGGGGGGGGGTGATGTATGCAAAGTACCCCCACTCTCGGGGGACTCACTCGTGAGGGAGGGAGGTCACTGCAATTCAGAATGGCGTCAAACGAATTAAAAATTTTATGAACTTTATTTTCATTTCTAGTGGATTCATTGTTTCCATCATGGCAAAAGTTAATTAAGCGTGTGAATAAATTATTTTTTATATTTAACTGCTTCCTAAATTTTGGTTCCATGTTTGCTCGAATTTGCTGATTATTTTTTAAATAGATCTACATATTTTTTTTACTCCTGATTCAATGCTTTTTTTACATGCTTCTACATAATTAAAAATGGTCAGTTAAATAAAATGCTCACGATATTGTACATATTTTATAAAGTGAATAACGTTCGCCTTGTGGTCAAATGATCAACACGTTTGTCTCCCATGCCAGAGGTCTCGGGTTCAATTTCCGACATGGTTGACACGAAATACTTTTTTTGAAATGTGTTTTTACTCTTTAATTTTTTTATAGTGCCTGAACTGGAACTTGAAGCGTAAGACCAATCATCTTCTTTTATGTCATTTATGCCATAAAAAAAAAACTAAATCCCAAAATTCTATTACATATAAAGGTTTGAAAATGTATGAAGAGATGCCTGAATGTATAAAGAATGAAAAGTGTTTGAATGAATTTAAAAAGAAATGTTATGTTTACTGTAAAATGATTTCAATATATAGGTTAGTAAAGTAAAAGTTAATATTTGTTTATATACTTCGTTATATAAGCTGACGAAAGAAATAAAAATAATAAAAAAACGTTATGAAAATGATCAAAATACGCTACAGTTGGTGCAACATTATTCTAAGGTTTAAATTTCTATGAAAAAGTTAAAAAAATTGTAATAACATGGAAAATTTCTGAATTTCATTTCGTTTACAACTTTATATATATTTTCGTTATTGAATTATGAAAATCTATTGCTTGATAACTTAAATTATTATTTTGACTATTGAATTTTAGATAAACGCCATTTGTCGGTGTGTCTATTATATCCAGTAAATATTTTTTAAACATTGTATTTTGTTTTAAAAATCATCAAGGCTATTTTCTAGATTAGTTGACTAGAGAGGAATGGGCATCAACGTACCAAATTCATTTCTAAAATATTTTGTTTTTAAATTTCTTCGTATCACAATACAATTGACAAGAGTTTGATCAAACCTTTTTTTCAGTAATGCGGAGTAAAGATTACGGAATATTTGTTGCCTTAACAAAATGTACCTACGAATTGAACATAGCTAAATTTAAATGAAAGATTTTTACTGTTGACTAAGTTTTATATGCATTTTTTTACAACATGCGCTTAAAAAAACAAAAAACAAATTGTTTCGTTTCAAAATATTTATATCACAACTTTATTTTTATATTAAAATAATCTGAAAGACAGTCTTCCCTTTTTCATCCATAAAACAATACCATTCAGCACCCGAAATTTTTTATGGGAATATTTTCTCACTTTAACATCTCTGTAACTCATAATAACAAAAATACGGAATAATTTTTTACTGGTTATCTTCAAAAAAACGTTAAATGCAGCAAAAATTTACAAATTATTGGTTTTTTTACAAAGTATACACACAGTTAGAAGAAAATCCGTGTGTTTTTTTGTAAACCTGCCCAGATTTTGCTATAGATAAATAAATAAAACGAATCATAAAAATCAATTGTTTATTATAATTTTGTTTTTATTTTGCAAAACCACCAAGAAAAAATATTTATGAATAAAGTTATGTTTCATTTAGTCTCAAAAGCTGTTAAAAATTCCAGATAAATGATACTATGTTCATAAATTATTATGAAAATAAAACTTTGTTATCAGTGTTACACAATTTTATTATTTTACAAGAACACAACTATAGTTTCGGGAGAGCACTTCTCCCATCGACGGATGATATAAAACTAATATAATAAACACAAAATATTGTTCACAATGTCATCGAATCTAAAAAAAAAAAAACAGATTAATCAGTGAAACTTAGAGCAGAGGGTTTTTTTTCTTATCTAAGGTGTTGTTTTTCTTATGTAAGGTGGCATATGAATAGTTGTGTTCTTGTAAAAGAATAAAATTGTGTAACACTGATAACAAAGTTTTATTTTCATAATAATTCATAATGAAGTGTTACGAAGTGAATGCCGATTCAATTAAAAATATGATACTATGTTCGTTTCCAGGCCATATTTTTTTTACAATTGTTCTTTACGACTTTTAGATTTTTTTGTAAATTATAAGAAAGCAAAAATTTAATTTTAAAAATCTTAATTAATGTACCTCAAATCCTTGAAACGGCGCCATTTTGTTTGCCTTAATGTAATAATTGTTGTAGAACGTTCCTACACAGTATTTTTACGTTTTAAATGGATGGAACATTTTTCATTTGCTTATTTCTATTTTTCGGTGTTTGCCGAAAATATTTACAACCCCGACGGCTTGATGCACAACTCTTTAATTAGTTTCCATAGCGGTTGCGGCACGACACGGTACAACTTGATTTAACCTCGTTGCACAGTTGCAATTTGCGGTGGATGCGTTGATTATCAGATTATGGCGTTATTCGAATCAGTAACCGCCACGGTGAGTCCTGATTGATCGACACGGCGCAGGCGTAGACTTGTTGGCCGGACAATAGTATCTACTTTGTGGTAGCACTGAACTATAACCGCCATTACTCCATGCGGTATCCATTTACAAGTGGACCGTACAGAATAGTAACAATCTGTGCGAGCTTAACACCGTAATCACTGTAATTAAAGAGGGAAGCTAACGTTGCATGATCAAAGATAGAACATGCAAACGCACATATCACTTAACGTCACTAATCAGTTTGCAAATAGTTGTACCGTGCCGCAAATACTGATCTTCTTATATTTTTTTTATTTTTTACTACATTATCGCCAAATTTAACTTGGGTTGTGGTCCTGTGGCTAGTGTCGTGAATTACTGATCAGAGGTTCGAGGTTCGAACCCCAGTCTACCACAACTAAATCTTTATTAAAAACTCTTGTTTTCAAATAATGCTACATACCACACACCTATGGCCCGCATGTGTCGGGAATATAATATATACTGCCGAAACAATAAAATTGTCATTTTTAATGATACTCTCTCAGCTTTTGCGAATAACCTCTCAAGAATAAATCTTATTTAATAAGCACACACGTACAACTTATTTTATATTGCATTGTATCCTGTATAAAAAAATATTCAAAAATATGTGTCACATCTTAATATGTAAATCTTTTTTGTGTAATTCTATAATTGAAGATATATATGCATGTAAAATTGTATCGACGAATGCTTAAAATTGTATGTTTTCTAGTATGTATCTTTGTTGAATTACGAGTACCTAATAAAATAAAATAAAAATAAATTAAACTTGATTCCCATTTGCTTATAGTGAATTATTTCCAACTCCTTGAAAATGGTCACAATAATTTTAATTTTTGGTTGTATCATGAAAATGCAAATATTTGTTTTTTCTATTAATTTCAATATTTTTTTAAAAATGCAAAAACCCTGCCATATTTTTATTTTTGTGCTTCGTTCATTTTTTAAGTAACGGGTAAAATTATTATCCTTTTTAGACAGCGAAAAGCTTGTTTCAGGATTGTTTACAACAGAACAGTTTAATTTTTGATTTTAGGCGTGTCGTTTTATGAAAAATAAAGTTATGGTATTTTCATGCGCTGAAATGAATGAATATTTCAACTCGTCAATTAACAAGAATATGTATTTAAAAATAAATATATTCTTGTGTTTTATTTCCTCATTATTAAGTCAAAACATTGTATATTGTAGTAATGTAATTATTCACTGTATTCTTGCTTCAATAGCTCCGTACTACGATCATTTTATCGAAACGCATCCCGTGCGCAATTAAATTTCAATTAAAACAATGCACTGTTATTGCATTCTAAATCATCAAATCAAAAGGTAATCAATCGGTTTGAAATTTCAAATTGGATCTATAATTATGCGATTAAATCGATAAGTTTTTGTATCTACCAAATTTCGTGTACATTTTGAATAATATCAACGTATTTGATAAAATACTCAGTTTGAATAATTATGTTTTTGGTTATTTATCTTTTAATTCCATATTACGATATTAAACGCCTGAACTTTTTAATAAATGAACTATGGAAAATGTCTAATTAGTAAACATTTCAATAGCGATGTAAAACTTTTACCTTAATTCTCAAATTTCCAACTGTCCTTTGCGTTTTTTTTCTAAATAAATTGAAAGAATCGATGAAATTGACTTAACCACGCTTTTCGATGACACTCTACCCATATAGATGTTTCTTTTTTAACAAAAGTCATCGCCATCCCCCGAAACGATGCTATAGACCCAGCATCCCTTTTATATTTGAATAAAATAATGAAAAAATCTTCGTTTATAAATATGTTATAAATGAGACAAAGAATAATAAAAAAGACATGGTATTACCGAATCCAAAAATACTTAAAGATACGCGCGTGCATTATAATTTGTATGAATGTAGAGAAAGCAATGTCTGTATGCAAAGAAAGAGTGATATTGCGTTATATTCTCTGCCTGGCCTTGCGGCAAACGCCGCAATGGTTTGCTGCAGTTTAAACAATGAAAAATGTTTAAACATCTAGATAAAATTTATTGAGTTCAGATGTCACAAACTTGAATAAAATTAATTTCATGAGTATTTAAATAAAACGATTATTTGATAATGACAAATCGTTTAAATACCGATTTAAACGATTCGCGATCCTTCTGTTTGTTCTTAATGTCAGCTTTTAAGGCGCCCCAAAAAACTCCTAATAGAAAACTGTTTTCCAGTCGCCATCTTAGTTCTTACACGAGAAAATTCCCGCCAAACGTGAAACCGCCATTTTAAGTCCCGCGCAATTACCGCGAATATTTGACATTTCTTTTCGAGCCGTCGTACTTTCTTCCTCGCTGGTAATGAGTCTCATACTATTGTGTTGCCCGCGAAAGCCAGTCCCCGAAATTACAATGAATATAATTATATGCCCAAGGACGCATTCAAATATGGCTAAAGAGTTTTTTACGGAATTTGGCAAGCTTTGCGAAGGAATTCGCTCGAGATTTTAAGGGAATCCTGAAAGAATTCAACGGACGCTCCAGATAGGGCTGTTTGATCATTTTTTTGTTCTTGCGAAGAAAAATTGCTGAAACTTAAATTCTTGTCTCTCGGTACAAAGAGACAACCGTCTTTGTAAGTAAACCCTTACTAATTCCGGGGTATTAACATGAAAATTCTAAAGGATTTTTAATACAATTTTATCAAGAATTTCATTAATATACGCCACATTTAATCAAAAAATAGGACTCACTTTAAAAACGGTACATCTTAATATGTACATCAAATTAAAATATAATTAAAGATAAACTGAGATTGAAGGATTTTTCGAAGATTATCAAAGTTTTTATTCCCAGCATATGAATAATTATTTGAATCCACAGATGTGTAACATCTGTGTAAAGGTAAATTATATAGAAATATAGAGTTTCGAGAATTTTGTAAATTAGTGTTTTTTTTTCTTTTAGGGATGTACAATTTCTATTATTTTTCTAAAGCATCTATTATTAGAAAAATAAATAATACATGTCATTAGTTAAAGATATCTAGTTCTTAAAAAATTCAATTTGAAGGGTAAGTTCTAGGCTTTTTTTATAATTACAGCGATGTTTTTGGGCAATCAAAAGTGGACGTAATTTTGTCTTGTAAGCTCCTCCCCGGCCTAAAATTGAGCATAATTATATTTTTAATGTTTTATTTGGTTCATTTACAACCTACGAGTTTTTTAAATTAAGGTTATTTCAAAAATAGTAGAAACATATTTATGTTTATATCTGTACCGAAAATGATAAATCACAGGAGTCACACTAAACGTTATAATTTCAACTCATAAAAAACTTTCAATGTAAAATATTGAATTTTTAATTAATAATAGTACAGATCTACATTAGTTGCAAGAGAGGGAAAACATTTTTGAGGGGGGATATTGAAGTCTAGACATTTACAGGGCTTATGACCTGTCATTTACTGATTTAGGTAGCCACTATACACTCTGTGTAACATTAATCATTCTGCCTGTGTTTAAACATCCACATTGTCTTAACTCTTCACTTAGTGAAGTTAAAAAGCTGAAACCTTTGTTATGTGGCTGAGATTCATCCGGCTGAACCAATTCACCTACTAGGCAATGCCTGAAAACAATTTTCCAATTTTTATACTTCTTCTTTTTAGATCTGAATAACTCCCTAGGGAGGAAATCCAGCCTGTCTGCATACATTTGGACATAATCGCATTGTTTAATATTATTACGTATTAAAATAGCACATCTGAAGGGCATTAGCATTAAAACAAAGTGGACTTTAAATTTTTATTTGAACTTAAAATTTTTTAACAATTTTACGACAAAAGTGGACTTTGGTGTTTAATTCAAGTATAAAATGGCTTATCGCGATAACTTCTGCATTTTACCCTGAAAACGGCAAAAAGTAGACCTCCGTGGTTTGTCTTCTAAGAATACAGATATATTTAATTAGTTTTTATATTTACCTGTATTTTTGAACAACGCAACACAAAACATCTATCGATAACATGTTTAATCATCGGTCAATGTCGGTGATAATTTTAATTTCGTACAAAATTTTCCCGCCTTCACTTTGCGGGCAAATATTGTGACGTGTTAACAAAATGGTGGTAAATTGCGCGCCAAAAGCGGTGACAAATGGCGTCCGTCCCTAGGGCCGCCTACCGGCACCAATGCGACTGAACTTGTACTAAACATTCACAATTTATCAATTTACAAACCCAAGATTTTTTTTAAATATTGTATTTTATTTAAATATTTTTTCTCCGTGTCCCGACAGATAAAGAATACAGTTATGTGTGTAAAATAAAACCAGAACCCTGCAGTATTTTCGACTCGATGGCTGCTCTTAGATAAAAATCCTGAATAAGGCAATCGAGTAGATATGAGTCTGCCTTGTTGTATACTGGTTGACGCGTTTGCCTACCATTCTTGAGGTCCTGGGTTCGACTCCTGGCAAGGTGGGCGTGATGTACTGTTTTGAAAAGTTGTTTAAATTTCAATACTTCATTGTGCCTGTACTAGCTGTACTGTCATGTAATAAATGGTTAAGATACGCTTCTTTTTTTAGAGGCATAAATAAAATAGCTTTGTTTTATGAACCACTTTTTATTTTCACAACTGACCAGTTTCGGCAAGACATCTCACTTGTTTTTCACTCATATTCTTATTTTAAATAGCAGCGATGTTTTTCCTATTCAAAAAACATTAACAAAAAACAAATCAACATTAACAATGAACCACAATGTTAGAGCTATAAAAATCCAAAATAAAATACCACGACTTAATACAAAAAGGGGAACTCCGTACCTTATGCACCACTGAATGCACGACGATTGGTAATCTAGCTTCCATATGTAAATGTTATTAACTATAAAATAACTAAATTTTGTAAATGGGGTCTAGATTTCAACCGTCCATGCACTTGTTAGGTGCACAAAGTGTTGTAATCTTACACCTTTTTATTATTTTTTTTATTTCATTAAAACCTTTTACTTTGATGACAATTTTTAAAACGTGTAAATGGGGACTAGATTTCCTACCGTCCATGCGCTCTGTAGCTGCAAGACACGCTGTTATCAAACTCTTATCAGTTATAATTTAAATTGATCTTAACTGAAAACGAGGAACTAGAATCCTAACCGTCCACGCGCTCTGTGGCTGCAAAACGTGCTGGGATATTTATTTATTTATTGTACAGCGCCCTTGAGGTGATTTTCACAAAAAATAACCCAACATTTTTAGAGATTTACTTGTAATATTATATAAATATAAATCTCACCAACAAGCCACAAAAAGTGACCTAGTAGGATTAAAGTAACTGTAAATATGTATATATATATTTAAGCGCTTAAATGTTTTAAGTGTAAAAATGCTTATTAATTTATATAAAAAATTAATAATGTGAATTAGTTGGATAAATTACTTATGCAACAAATTGTGAACACACACTTAATGTTTTAAGTAGTTCCCGATAATCCAATAAGCGCCGAAATGGCAACAGCCATAGTGGTGTATTTTTTCGTTCTTCGAAAAAAATTGTCTAAAATCGGTAAACCAAATTTGTTTATTTTCTCGCAAGCAATTCTAGGTCTTGCTACGGTTCGCCGAAACGCTAATTTTGCCTTACGTTTTTAAGTACAGTGTTCTACAAATTAAAATTGCCAAATTATCATTAGCGCCTCCTGGCGGGTGGTAATTTAACTTTTAATTCCGTTACAAGTTTCCCGCGTTTTCCCAGCTTAGAAACAACCTTTGCCCCATTTGCGAAACATATTACGTGCTTTTACGAATCGTTAAGGTGTCTTCATTTTTTTTTATTTTGTCTTGAATAAAAAAAATGCGATTATTTAATACCAAATTATGGGGAAAACCCATAAAAAAAAATTAAGTAAAAAAAATGCCAAATATTTGATGCTCCTAAAAAATCTAAATTATCTTTAGTTCCTAAAAATTGTGCCAAATTTAATGATATATAAAAATAGCAATGCGTTATAGTTAGGCTTTTGTGAGATGACCATTTTAGTTGTTGATATATTTTATAAAAACATACGTATTTATGAAAAGCGGTATTTTTTTTATTTAACTTTAGTTGGTCGGTCCATATTAATATTTTTTGTTTCATACATTCGTTCATAAACTTAGACTTTAATGATGTTTATTCGAGGTATTTACCATTATAATAAAAAAGAGCGCATACATACACAAAACATAGATACACAACCTCTATATTAAGTTGGTTGAAAGAATTGTTGACACACAACATCAAATCAACTGGTATAAAAATTGTTTTCAGGCGTTGCCTACATCAATAAAGATTTCAGTTCCTTAACTTCACAAAAATCTACAAAGGATAGAAATCATATGCCACTGACAGGATATAAGCCCTGGTTATACCAAGACCTCTATATTCCCTTCTCTTAAATGCTCTCCATCTCTGTCGTAATATTTTGATAAACAACCTTTTTAAAAAAATTGCGTCGAAGTATTACTTACATTCAATTTTACACAAATATTATGTATTACCAACATCCTTTTGCATGATTTTTTACTTGTTGTAATACTGTTTTTCTTCTGTGTAACGCGTAACGTATTTTGAAAATGTTATCTTTAATATAATTTTTTTCTTTTTCGTTAGATGTATTTTCGCATTATAATATAGAATATTATTTTTTTATATCAAAAACATTTGGTAATACAAACTTTGTGGTACTCGTATAACATTTAAAGGTTATTTATTTATACATTCGTAAAAACCACTTTAACTTATGATTTGTATGTCGACCGGTTTCGAGGTTACTACTTTATCATCAGGAATTTAACTCCCGATGAAAAAAAAGTAACCTCGAAACCAATAGACGTTTAACTCAAAACTTAATGTGGATTTTACACATTTATAAATAAACAAGTGTAGACTTTTGTACAATAAAAATCATTTGCCCTCGATGTTCGAAAACCTTAATACATAAAAACCGGAATATAACCAAAATTCTGCATCCGGAAAAATCATAGCGCCTTAATATGTAATATACTTTAACATACATACAATATAGGTTATTTACTCTGTCTATAAGGCACCGTAGCACCACCGTACACCACTGTAATTGGTCTGAATATTGCATTTAAAGATCATTGCTCGCGGGTGACGTTAGAATGATGACGTAAACAGTAAAGCGTGAAATGACAGGACCTACTACCCTCGTATATCTGTGTAGAGTTCAGTACACAGCTCAGGTACAAGCCCTATACCATCATTAAATGGCGACCGGCGTGAACATCGCCCGGAGCAATCCAAAAGCATTTTAATTTCATACCACTTAAACTTATTACGGAAAGTAATCACTCGAATTGAGGAAAAGCATTTAATTAAACAGAAAGATCCAGGCAACATAAGTTTACTCGAAATTCATCTAGATCACGTTTATATTTTATGAAAATTGTAATCGTAAATCGTTACATTAAAGCATCCTTACCTGCCACATTCACAGTTGAAAAAAAAAGCAAATTTTTATATGTTTATTCATCGAGTTAAAGGGTTTTTTGAGTTCTGATTTATAAAATTAAATTAATTTTAAGTAAGTTCAAATTTTTTTGGTTTTCTACTAGACTTCTACGAGAGTCCGCCATAAGGAAGTCAAGGCATTCCCATTTTTCTCAAAACATTTCAAAATATAGTTTTCTAATATTTTAATCCCGGTGTCTAACAATTGTCCAGCTTCTATTTTGTGGTAATTAGTAAATTCAAAGAAATTCCTATTAAGGTCCACAGCCGGAATTCCCTTCTTTTCCAAAACTTCTTAGATGTAAATAGCCAGGAAACAAAATCTCATTGTGAAATATAAACCTTGTACATTTTAAGCAAGGTCTATAATATCGCAACTTACATTTTTTTTAAAAATCCCAAATGGATTCATTGTAAAATACCAAAATAACTCAGATATGCTCCATTCTACAAGACTCATATTGACCTTATCGAGTCTGTCCAACACCGTTTTCTCAGAAAAGTGGCACGGTTGCTCTGATTACAAAGTGGTAATTATTCCTATTTTGAAATACAGTAATCTCTTAATCTGTTCGTTGGAGAGACGTAGAACTAAGGTGGACCTTATATGCATTTTCAAATATTTAATGCTATAAGTGATGTCCCATCTCTGTTGCAATCAATTTCTTTTCATGTTCCCAACCATGTCACCAAAAGTCAAAATCTGCTATTTATTCAATCTTCTAAGAGCCATTTTTGTTTTTATGCCCCAATGTCCAGAATGTGTAGATTAGATAATTCATCACACGACTTGGAATTCTTTGGGATAGATCTTCTGGTTTTTTGAAGTTCTTTTCGAAACCAAACAGTGTGGGATGAAGTTGGATTGGCATGGTTTAGCTCGAAGTCTCATGTCTTTCGTTTTTATGAATATATTGTATATAATTATTGTTTTTCCCTTGTTTGTCTTTGCTACTTAGTTTCATGTTATTTTTGTTCAGTTTGTTGTATTTATGTTTCTTCATGTAACTGTTGTAATTGGCTTAGGCCGTATATATAATAAAAATATTTTTTAAATGCGTACCTCTTGAAATAGTATTTGAAGCGCATTTTAATTTAGGTTATTTCTGAAGGTTTATCTTAAATAGGTTTTTATTTATTTATTTATTTATTTATTTATTTATTAACGGACATTGTCCATGTATACAATTTATAAGGTTTAAATATTACAATAAAAGAATAGTTTAAAACATAAAAAAAAAAAAGAAAATAAGAAGAAAGAAAAAAGAAAATAAGTTTTTTTTACATATGTAGTTTAGCAACGAGCTGTATAACATATTCTCAGTAAACCGCAGATTTTGATAGTTGTATTTACAAAATCTGTTGCTTTTAAAAAAATCTCTACATATATCCAATTAATTTATCACGTAGTTAAATGATCAAATGAAATCATTTAAAGTAACTTTTATGACCTAGATAGTTCTGACCTAACTTTATCCGTCCTTACGGAGATAGGGACCAATTTCTACAAATGCGCTTTTATTTCGCTTTCCACTGGACAATTCATTCGATCAGTCCTCGGATGTTGGACCGAAAAGGAACAAATCCGCGCCAAATGGACGCCGGAAAGGCGGGAAAAAGCTATATAATATACGCTTCCACCGACAAACCCGTTAATGCGAGCGGAAGTCGAACGTTAGCGCTTGTGTCGCTCATGTACAAATGCTTATCCGGTCTTGTGTTGGCGGGAACACTATCCTAGATCTTTAGCGTAAGGATGAAAGTACTAACTTAGCTCCACAATCGACTTTTTAAAAAAAGTCAAGTATTAAACGACCTCAAAATCGACCGCTATCTGTAGTCAATATAACTTTTCTTTATTTGGATTATTTGCTTATCATTTTTCGTAGTATTATTGTAGTTTTTTTCGTAGTATTAATCATTTTTTATTGGGCATTTTCGGTCTCTTAATAACAACTAAATATTTTAGAAAACATCCGTACGTCACCGAAATAAAAAAAATACAATTTACACCGTGTTTCTTTTTAGTATGCGTAAACTGTATATCTACTCAAAGATTATTTTAGTTCACTCTCTGTTCTTTTCGATATATTAAATGCTTCATTAAAAATGATATAATAAAATTATCTTTTGAAGAAAATGTGCGCCCAGTTTAATCAAGTATATTTTAATATATTAACAATAGAGATGAAGAACATTTTAGAGAAGGTAATATATGTAGAAGTCTAGGCATCATGACCTATCATTGGCTGGTTTAAGCAGCCACTTTACACATTCTGCCCATATCTATATTCCTTAAAAAATTTCATATGTTTTTTTTGTTTGATGACCGTAGACATGTTAAAACAGTTATAGAAATTTAAAAACTAATTTCAAATTCATTATTTTTGACATCCCCCACCTTACTGTCTAACAATATTAATATATTTTTTAATTGTGTATTTTTTTTTAATTTTGGATAAAAAATAATATCCTATTTTACTTTTTCTTTCTCTCTTAAAAATCTCTCAATCGGACGCTCCTTAATAAAAATACCAGTCTCGAAGATGTCGCGAAAGCGATGAAGCCGTTCACTGGATATTCCAAATTTGGGATTAAAGTATCACTCGTCTTTTATTTATATAATAAATTAGAATGAACTTCCATCAAGAATTTTCACTTTCAAATTAAATGTTTTGTAAAATATACAGCTGTTAAAATTGTTTTACTGAATTTTTTTACGGAATTTTCCCGCGGTTGGTTCTGCGATCGCTACAATGTAATATAATATACTTTTCTCAATTCTCGAATGACGAAAATTCAAAGCCTCGGATTCGCAGTTGACGTCCCAAATCCGAATTCTGTATCCAGCTTACTCGGGATTTGCGTCAGTTTTGATGGGAACAAATATCGCCTTTGTTTAACTGTCGCATTACTATATTTTATATCCGTTTTACGACGTATCCGGTTGGCAAGTGCATGAGTATTGAATTACACCCGAGATCCTGGGTTTAATCGCCTATGGAATAGAAAATATTACAGAGGTCAAAGCTAATGAGGTTTGTAAAGATTTAAAGATTAAAATATTATTTCTCTGTATTTTAATATCAAATTTCTTCAAAAATCAATACTTCTGGATAACCTTCCTTCAGCACAAAGATGCTAAGGCTACTAGAGAGCTCTTTCAGGCAGCTTCTCTCGTTCGGCAACTAGCAACTTTTCCGTGTATGCGGTGTGCGGTATGTGGTGGGCAAGCTGTATTTTAAAATCAGTGATTTATTTATCTTAATAAAAGTAATTTAAACAACAATTGTTTCATATTACGATAAAAGGTTATGTTTATTAAGCTCTTTTTTTAAGTTAAAAAAATTACTTAAATTACAATGTTTTACAAAATTGTAAAACATTGTAATTTAAGTAATTTTTTTAACTTAAAAAAGAGTTATAAACCATAATTTTATCGTTATATTCAGTCTTCAAATATTTGTTTCAAATAACCACGATTTATATTGAAATATTTCACTTATTTTCACGTATAAATCATACACTACGTTTATTCTAAATTTGTTGCAACAGAGAAGGAAAACACTCTTGAGAAGGGAATATGGAAGTCTAGGCATTTACAGGGATTATGACCTGTCGTTGGCTGATTTAAGTGTCCACTCAACACACTGTGTAACATTTACCATTCTGCCTATGTTTAAACATCCATATTTTCTCAACTTTTCCATCTGTTGACTTTTGTTTTTTTGACTGAGTTCGATAGGGATCATGTTAGAATCTGTGTTAGGATTTTGCCAGTGGTGTCTTGATAATTTGATGTTCCTCTGTGATTCGGTATAGATACGTATTATTTTTCTTTTGTTGCTTGAGTGCATGTTGTATAGGACAAATTATTCTAATGTTTCCTATGTGTATTTGGGTTTTTGTGTCGTTGTTTGATTTGTTTGTATTACTACGTTCTTCTTCTTTTCTGAAGCGGGATCTGGAGCATACGGTCGCGGTCTCAATTTGGAACTAACAATGTATTCCTTCACTGTCATACTGGGAAATTAGAAAAAGATGATTGTGCTGACCATGTGTATTTGATTGATCACAAATTGACAATACTGCAGTGAGGGGTACAATGAAAGCTTTCAAAGTTTCTTTGTTTTGTTATTTTCGCGGTTTGATTGTAAAAGAATATTAAATTTTTGCTTAATTGGTTTTAAAAAAATTGATATTGATATACGAAATTGAAGAAAGACACAAGTCTTTACACACAGTTTTGGAAATGGGGTGAATGCTTTCATTGTTGACTTTTGTGAAGAAAAAGAGATGGAACTTTTATAATGTGGATGAGATTCATCCGACTGAACCATTTAATTTACTAGGCAGCGCCTGAAAACAATTTATAAATATTTATACTTCTTATGCCGGTTAGTTTCATCGGCAATGTTTCAAGTATCGTTCCTTTCTGTTGCAACAAATTTAGATTTAAATAGGAAGGAAATCCAGCCAGTGACATACTCAAAACATAGGTTATTCACTGCATTGTTAATAGTGCAATTGTAAATAAATAAATAAATAATATTGTTTTCGAAAATAATCTACATTTAAAAAACAAATCCAAATACTTTAAGGTTCCGCTGATTTTATTTTCTTCTTATAAAAAATAACCTTTAAAAAAATCCCAAAAATTATGTCTTTAGTTAAAAAAGAAAAACGCTGTTCGCTTCCAGCACTGAAAAATTACGACAGGGAATTATATTTGTTTGTTTCGATTTCATTTTCTATAAAAATCCCTTAAAAAACATTTTGTTGCCTAAATCAGGTAGGTCCATTTATCTTAAAATATCTGCATTTCGCATCTAGAATCGGTATCGCTATGCGATGATTCAGTCTGTATTTCCTGTTTGAAAGAGCCTCCAACACTTTTTAGCAACTAGCCAATGGCAGGAAATCCTTGCTCCTGCTTTGAAATCCTTCGTTTCACGGAAATGGAAACGGGCTTTAGATGATAAGGTTTTCTATCCTGTAAAAATAAAGAAATATCCTTCTCGCATTACTTTACTCTTTTAGTGCTTACGAAAGCGTGTTACAGGTATGTTGAAAATATCCTTTTCATTTTATATCCTTGCAAACGATTCTATAATCCTTTTTTTGGTATCATTTTTGTTTTATCTTTCATAAATTCTACATCAACTTACGTTCATTTACGCATAAAACAGGAATGCGCTTAACGCTTAAAATAATTTTAATACTAATATATTTTCAAATGAACACACTTATATCATCAAATTCAAACAGGGCTTTTTTTTCATGTTTATATTTATTTGGTTTACAAACATTTTTTTTTGTTTTATTTTTTACACAAATATGGCTTTTATAGTATGATCTTAATGTACCTTTTGTTAACTGTGTTAAGCCCAATCGAATTGTTATAAAATTATTATCACTTATAAAATTATTAATCACTGTATACAATTTTATTACGAGAATTTTGAATCCTTATATCATACTCTTTTTATGACACTTGAGGGAGAAAACGTATTTAAAGCTCTAAAAAATCATAATTATGTAGAGCTTTTAATATGTGTTTTTTATCGCTACTTGTTTTCTATTGACATTTTTATCAAATATATTTTTCTTTACTTGCTTTTTTACTTTAAGTAGTTAAATTATTACTCGTATTAAAAATTTTAAACATTTTTTTATCACGTGAACATTAAAAAATATTATTAACGTGTCCATTACACTATTTAATTTATATCTGCTTTATAACTTTTCATTTGGAGTTAGAACCCTTAAAAATCAACAGAAAATGGTTAATTCTATTCACAACTCATCGCGTTCATTTCAGTTCTTGCTACATTCGTAGATTTACATTTCATTTAACAGAGAAAAGAAAAATTCAAGTAGAATCTTCCGTTATAATGAATGACCTGCTAAGCCTCCATCTTCATCACAATACGAATGCCTTCCAGCTCACATAAGACTAAAAATTAGTTTCATGGCATAGAGCTTAACAAATTAAGCAAAGCAGGAAAAAAAAACTTTTTCATAACTACTTATTCGCTCCTACTTTAAACTTCAAAAGCTTCCAAAATGAATAGTATTTTCTTTAGCGGGTAAATTTTAATTTTGTAAACTAAAAAAATAAGACATTTTCCGTTCCCATTTTTTCAACGGTAATAACTCTTTGGGTTCTTAACACTCTTTGTTTAAATCAAAAGAAGATACAGTATTATTTTCGTCAAGAACTAAAATTGTCTTGGTTCTCTCAGCTGGTTATGAAAATTTAATAAGAATACTAATAACTGCGTTCGTTTCAGGTTTTTAAATTTTAAAATACAAAATAAAATAAAATTATCAATTTTTAATTAAGTGCAATAAAGTATGGACACCCATGCGCGCACCAATAAACTTGTTTATACTGAATTCACAATAATTCAAAATGTGTTAAATAAAACTAATTTAGAAAATCAGAAATTAAATAGATTAATACAATAATAATTATAAATAAATGATATGCCCCTCTCAATATTTCAATGACTTTTACTAAACTTTACTTTTATTATTATTATGGATAACTTATGTGGCGTTATTTTCGTAATTTAATACCTCGAGGGCGCTTTACAAAGTGATTATATAAAGATATAAATTTAATTTCAGCTTTTTTTATTTAAGAAATACAATGTACTTAGTCACCAAATGCTAAGGATTTATTCATCAACTGGCAAATTTTTAAACAGTTACTCGACGCGTTGTCTGCGTAAAACAGACAATTACGTCTCGTCGGTCTAGATGGCACACGAATTGGAAGTCTTTCGAGTAGATCAGGGTAATGAAACCTTGTGATAAATATATATATATATATATATATATATATATATATATATATATATATATATATATATATATATATATGTATATATATTAGTTTAAAAAAACGTTATTTCCACCATTGATGCGCAATGCTTGCATGTGAGGGAAAATGTTAATAGTTATATTATAAGAAAATACCATTATAAATAAGAGAACATAAAAATATTATTTGATTTAAATATAAGTTTTAAAAAAATGTGTTAATCAGATAAGTTAGATTTTAAAAAGTAATAATATTCGAGTTGGCTTTTAAGAAGTTTTTTTTTAAGTGTACGTATATTGTTTAGAAATGTTTATAATTAGTATATGTTTTAATAATAATTAGATATTAGTTAATATTTGAACATTCATTTATTATGTTTGTTCTATTTTATGGCTAAATAATAAAAATAAAAAATAACAGTCAACTTACGGAACAGCGAAACAAAAGGGGAACAAAACTAAAAAAACGGCCCTTACTTGGTTTCAATGTTTTATTTACGCTATCATTATTATTATTTAGGATGCATTTCACTCCATCATTTTTGCAAAAACTTAAAAAATCAACGTTCCAATGTTGGCATTGTTATAGACACGTGTCTGACAACTAAACGAGTAGAGCGTATGGGTGGTTCTGGTTCTTGCCCACAGTGAAAATGAGGATTTCGGTAAGACAAAAAAAATGTTCTACATTTATTATTTTTTATCATACAAAAACATTCATATGCGACTATAAAAAAAATCCTACTTCCATCAAACTGTTCATTTAGTACAATATGAAGTAATTAAGCTAAAGCCCACGCGTTAACCAAAATTATCGTTTAGTTGTGTATAAACTTCAAAACCACACGCCTATTGATACAGGTATTTTGTCATTGTTAGTCCTTTCTTTACTTTTTTTTCCTTCAGCTTAGATTTTCTTTTTTATTTTCTTATAAGCATACAGAATAGTTCCCTATCAAATTTAGCACGGTAAATTTAGGTCAAGTTGAAATAAAGCATGAAGTAACATCTTTTAAAGCGTTAAACCGCGTCTATTGTGGCAATTTGTGTCAATTGCGCTTCGGACTAACTCTTGCATCATTAGGCTACATTCAAGAAAATATTCTCTCAAAAGTTGAGAATTTATACATTGCGAGTCTGGTATAAAAAACTTCCTCGTAAATAAATATATCTATCACAAATCTGTGGAAGCGTGGAATGGTCTGCCTCGAGAAATAGTCACAACCGCCTGTTAACTCTTCCCTTACTGTGCCAAAAAAATCTGCGCGTTCCTTTGCTGTTTAGTCAGTACACATACGAAAATGAGGTATTTAAAATCTGAAAAATAAAACATTTATAGATAGTTGCTTGGATCAATTATATTTAAAGTCAAAAGTGATAATATTTCAAATAAAATTGCTTAAATCATGAAAAAACTATTTGCCAACGTTCACAGCGTAAGCAAGCGGAACACCCTTGGCCGAGCTCCAAGAGCAACTGGCCTACGGTGGCAGTGGTACAGACTAACCTGCGTCAAGCGTGATATTGTCTTTCTCGCTCATGAATATACCAGTAGCATAGAGAGTTAGACGTATAGAGTGTTTGTCTCTTTTACTGAATCGCCGCGACAATGCGACATATTGGTGAGCTTTTAATTGTATACGTGATTTATCTCTAATTCCTTATTTAATTATTTTTCTGTAGCTAATAAATGTTTATTATTATTTTTTTTTTTTTTATCCGATACGTAAATAAATGACAAAAGAGTACAGAAAATCTTAGCCCAGTAATTGTTATATGTATTTACAGGGATACAAAGGGTATTAGATGCAATGTGTACTAGCCACACATCACCGGGAAAGGAGAGTTAATGCATTCAAAATAAGCATATTAGAAAGATAAGATAAGGGTATTTATCAGCTTACAGCTCCCTACCTTGAATTTTGAAATAATAGTACTTTTTAAATTTTTTTTGTTTTGCCGTTTATTTATTTGTTTGAACATATTTTTTACATGTTGGCTTATACACTTATCTTTTTTCATACCAACTATACTTCCTGAGTACTGTTCTATCTTTTATTTCTAAATATTGTATTTTTAAAATTTATGATGTGTATGTACTCACGTTTTATATACCTTCTATGTATGGAAAAGCCTTATGGGCGTGAAAAATTAATAAAATGAAAAATAAATAAATCTCGAATATTAATAATTAAATCGGGTTGTCACGTATCAGAGTTCCGAGATTCTGACCCCCTTCCTTGAATTTAATAATAATAATTACTACTACTACTATTACCATCACGCCATTTCCCCGTAGAGGTAAGCAGAGAGAATGGACCGCCACACACGTCTATCCTGGCATACAATCCTAGCCTCTTCCACATTCATACATCTTGTCATACATGCCCTTCGGTTCTGTCTGCTTTTGACATGACCAGACTTAAGATTTTTGTTTATCTGATCATGCCACGTCTTCCTTGGTCGTTCTCGTCTCACGTTGCCGTTCATTTTCGCCATATATACTTGTTTCACCATTCTTTCGTCGTCCATTCGTTATACGTGACCAAACCATCTCAAAGACCCTTTCTTAATCTTATCAATTATACTTGACTCAGATTTACTCTTGCCTGATTTCATCATTCGTAACCAACCCTGTCATACATTGATTTCCCACACATTCGTTTCCACACAAGAGATCGCATTTCAACCGCGTTCACTCGGCTTTCATCCTTTCTTTTAATAATAATAATAATACATATTATCTTGAATATTTATAAATAAATTGAGCTATTAAATCTAATATAAATTAAATCAATACAACATCTTATTTCTGATTTTCAGTTTCAAATAATGTATAATTCTCGAAGGTTTGTTTTATTTATTTGGAAAAATACATTTAATTCACTATTTTACCGATAACTTGCTCAAAATGTCTTTGTCAAGTGTCAATAATTTCAATTAAATTGTTAAATGTGTCAAATCAACTCCAATACTCGCCATTTTGTAACGCAAAATACTCCCAAGTCACAATAGACATGACTAATTGAATCGGTAAAGGTCCATTAGCAATCCATTTATATGCACCGACTCTGTGCTCCAGAATACTGCACCGTGGATTGAGTCTCTGCACTAGAAAAGGGATCTTAAATCTACGGCCCGTGGCCAACTCCGACCCGCTGTCTATTTTAATACCGCCTCATGACCTTAGGAGACTGTCAACAATATTGTGAGTATTTCTAAATGTTTGTAGACAAGCTGAATTTCTTAATCTATTGCAACCGAGAGGAAAAACATTTTTGAGAAGGGAATAAGTTTACGCATTTACAGGACTTATAACCTGTTATTGGCTGGTTAAGGTGGCAGTTGTTTAACTACACAGTTTGTTATGTGGCCACTTAAACCACCCAATGACAGGACATAAAGCCTTACATATTTTTTTCTCGAAAATGTTTTTTCTCTCTTGCAATATATTTAGAATAGAGATTGTGTTTAGAATTCTAAATTTGCAAAATAAATAACGTTTGTAATATCAACATTAACGGATAACTATAACATTTGCTATCATATTTAATTATAGGTAGAATTGATATTGATAAAATATCGATTTCTTATAAATTTATTGCATTGTCTTCATTGTTAGAATTTTTAAAAGTTTTTATTAATTTTTTTTAATACCATCTTCCCAATCAGGATATTCAAAGGTACACAGGACACTGTATTGGTACTCCAATCATTGTAATATTCATGAAGTCAATTTTTCTCACAATTTGTGGCAATAAATTTATCATTTTTTCCTTACACATTTTCTGGCTGGTGGTCAACATTAGGCTTCATATGCTTGTCCAAGGACCACGAGACATTGCAGTACAACCACATGTTGAAACAAATATGTCACTTTGACTTCAAATCGAACCTGCTACCTCATGTTTGGTAAGTAGGCAAACGCCATAAAGTAGCAAATCACAAGAAAAAGTACTTTTCACTAAATTCCCCTCTATTATTTATCCAATAGTAACTATTAATTCTCAAACAATCGTCCAGGTTTCTGGTTCTCTTCACACAAACAACATTTAAGAGAAGGTAATATGGCAGCCCAGGCATTAACATTGCTTATGATCCGCTTTGATCTCTGACTTCACAAAAATCAACAGTTAAAACAATTGAATAAATATAGATGTTTGTAAATAGGCCAATTGATAAGTGTTGCACAGTGTGTAGAGTGGCAATTTAAACCAGCCAATGACAAGTCGTAAGCTCTGTAAATACCTTGGCTTCCATATTCCCTTCTCTTTAATGTTCCCCATCTCTGTTGTAATATGTGGATCTGAATAATTCCCTTGGGGACTAAATGCAGTCTACGAAATCAACATTCAACGCCTATAATTCGTCTTATGTTCCATTGAAATATTACAATCTTCACCTTTCGTCTTATTGTAAATTGTATCAATAAAAATACATTAATTTAAAAAAAATATGTTTTTTTTTGCAAATATGCCTGTATTATTCTCTAGTGTTAATAATATGTGCCTTATCTGTTTTTTATTTGCTTTTTGAGCAGGCAAAGTAAGCCAATTTTATTACATTCTGGCCGATTCTAAAAAAGATTGCCAATCCCTGCTCGGAAATAGTGCATCGTCTACTTCACTTAGCGCTGAAATTTTAGTGACTTTATCAATCGGTCAGTCGCCGCAATCGAATTTCAATTTGTAAATCAAGTTTGAAAACGGAAGGGATAAAAACAAATAGAAAAATGTTTCAGCTCCATTACTTCACGAAAATCAACAGATGGTACCAGTAGTGATTTTCAGAATCTCGTCTGTTTTTAAAAGTGAAGTTATGAAAACAAATATTTTCCCGTTCGTTAATAAAAGCTGTTTTTTACAAAGCTGCAATTTCAGTACATCTATTCTCCCCAATCTCCCTCCAGTCACTGTGCGGTAACCTGAGGTTCGGAAATGATCGCCCGATATTCACTGTCTCTTTTCATCTTATTTAAATTATGTGTCTTTTGCTTAGTGATCTAATAAGATTACCTATTTTGCGGACGATAAGATACATCGCACAATAAAATGCACCCCAAAGTGTATAAAAATTTTTTTAGAAAAAAAAAAAATTTTGGACGAGAAGACGCATCGGACTATAAGACGTACCCTAATTTTAGGTTGAATTTTCAGAATAAAAAAGAGCGTCTTATGGTCCGAAAAATACGGTTCATGTTTTTTTCTCAAACCAATATTTATTTGTCACAGGGTAGCCAATATTTTGCTATATTTGAATATCCTGATGGACAAAATATTTCATTTAAAATTATGTTTTATAATTTTTCTCTTATGTGTTAAGGTTTAGTTTAAGATAACAAAAAATGTGTGATAATGTTCATCGCTGTTTCCATGATATTAATTAATTAAGTGCAATCTGCAACGCCGCGCCGGGTACATTCTATAACAGCCAAGGGCGAATCTTCCAAATAAGCGATTATGCACAGCTTACCATTATTTTTGAACTTTGATAATAATGTTTTATAGTAAATATTTATATGCAAAAATTAAAAAAAGAACTGTTATTGATTATAAATCATCACCACCGTTTATATCTTCCGGCAAAAAAATATCTATAAAGTGCGCCCAGCCCGTTCTCAGTGAACGATGAAACTAGCCGATTACCTCAACTTATTGTTTCATACAAAAAAGTACACTTTATTTTACATCTTTAACCCAAGTCAGCTTTTTTAGTACTAAAACAAGCTTGTAGATTAAAAATAATTAATGAGGAATCTCTATTTGGAAACTAGTACTTCGAAAATTATTTCCGATGGACTGTTTTTCTTTGGTAGGATACCGTTGAAATATTATGTATCAAATAGAACATGTTTGAATAGTTTTTGGCATTATTCATTTAAGAAGTCAGCCAGTGCTCAGAGTTGACAGTTACTGCTGATTGTCATTGTGGTAATTGTTCATAATCTTTTGTACATGTATTGCATTAAAATAGTGCAGAATAAAAATTACATAAATCGCGTGGTTAATAATAATTGTTGTTTGAGTTGATTTGATTCATATTATCGATAATTGTATCGATAATATGTACTTACAAATTCATTATTATTTTTTGTAGATTACCTATAAATTAAATCACGGCTCGCCACTGCTAACTGCTCGTGTTTTGCGCATCAAATCGGACCCGGATCCCTCAAAGCGTAAGACACGCGTCTTAGCCATTACGCCACGGTTGCGAGGGGCCACAAAATAGGCCTTCGTAAAAATTGTTATTGTTAAAATATTTAATTATCTTGATATACTCGTTAGCTATCTACATAAATTTAGAAAAATTCGAGACGTTAACATAATACATCAAAAATGTAGAAATTTCTAGTCATTTACAAGGCTTGTGACTTATCATTTGCTGTCATTCTGTTTATGACTAAACACTCATATTCCTTCAACCTGACTTTTCTTGTGAAGTACTAAAAAACTAAAACCTTAATTGATGCGGCTTTATCGAACTGAATTGTTCCACATACTAAGCAGCGCCTTAAAATGTTTTTCAATTTTTATACTTTTTTTGGACCAGTTTATCAAACATTATTTTTAGTTTTTTCAAATGTCTATAGAAATGAACAGGTTTCACCACCTAGGAACTTTTTAAGATTACAATCAAGATGGAGAACATTTTTTATAAGATACGAGTCAGTCTTGGCATTTATATGGCTTATGATCTTTCATTGGCTAATTTTAATAACTTCTTTACACATTATGTAATTTCAATGCATCTAGAGTATTATTTAACTTATTTCATCGGGGATTATTAAGTATTTTTTTTCAATGTATGTATCAGGCGCGCGAAGCATGACTTAAAAGGCATTTTCGCGTGTTTCGTCAGATTTTAAATCTTTTTTTTTTTTTAATCACCTTAGATATGTACCTCACTATCCGTATATGATTAACAATTTAATAATCAGTAATATTTATTTTGTTGGAACGATACGAAGTCATGTTTTTCATATCTGACCGTTAAAGAGCGGAAACCGCTTGAAATGAAACCTGATCAAATTTAGCTGTGTTAAAAAATCGGTAATTTTACTATTTACATAACTATTGAATATAAAAACGTACATTGTATACATTTCGCAACAATATCACAATTATCCTTTATTCCTCTATCCCCGTTTTCAATTATTTTTCCAGTAATGAATCGTATCACTAACACAATGTATTATCGCGTTCGCGCGGCGGTCATGTGCGCCTGTGGTTAGTTGAAAAATTGCATTCATGCTATGTGGGTTGCGGATACTGCTTCGCCAGGCGCACGGAGCTTCAATTATCACGAGTCAGATGTTACGCGGCTCCATGTAATTATATTTAATTTTACTGAAACTGGTTAGCAATATGCTTCAGTTGTCTTTTAAACGTATCTGTACTCAGGTTTACGTAAAGCTCTGCATTTCAAAGCCTCTCTTGAATTCTAATTAATGTACTTTTTTGTAAGGATTTCGTCGTTTTTGTGAACAGTATTTAAAGATAAGCTTGTTAGAATTTTAGAAAATACCAGATGAATTTGATAGTGCATTCACAGAGGTTCACTTAACGGGTTAGCATAGAGTTCGGAATGTGTTTCCTGACATGCTTTATTTGATTTTTCCATTCATATATTGCATATTATGAAAGCATATCGATGCTGGAATGAAAAAAGTTAGCAAGCAATATATAATGTAAATGGGGCTATATTGTTACTAACGATGCGCTTTGTAGCTGCAAGACATGTTTAATCTAACTCTTGTGTACAATTAAAATTCAAAATCATATATCAGAAACGGGGAGCTAAAATCCCAACCGGCAAATCGCTCTGTAGATGCAGGACGCGTTGGATGTTTATTGTACAGCGCCCTTGAGGTGATTTTACAAAAATGACGCTATAAAAATTACTCAGAAAAAATAAATAACATTTAGCGGCAATTTTACGGAAGAGTCAGTTTTTTTCTTATTAAAATTCTTGTAATTTAAATTTTTATGTAAATTATGTTCTTGAGCCAATTCTAATGTATGGGAGCGAAGTATGGAATTGGAAAAATAATTATGAAAGTAGGTCAAATGCTGTCGCAATGCGATCCCTCAGGCAAATGTGTGGTAAAACGATGTATGATAGGTGCACAAATGTCGAGATCCGTGAACTGTGTAAGTCTGAGATATGCATTATTGACAGAATCAAGAAAGGGGAGCTGCGTTGGTTTGGACATGTAGAGCGAATGGACAGCGAAAGAACGGCTAAAAGGATCTGCGATGCGAATGTTGATGAATGCAGAAAACGAGGAAGACCGAGAAAGACATGGCATGATCAAGTCCATCAAATCCGGTCCTGATCGGGTTGTGGTCCTGTGGCTAGTGTCTCGGACTCACGGACCAAAGGTCTGTGGTTTGAATCCCACTCTACCCCAACTTGATTCCATTTTCTAATAGTGAGTTATTTACAACTCGTTGAAAATGGCCCCCAAAATTAAATATTTGGGTAAATCATAAGAACGCAAATATTTCTTTTATTAAAAAAAAAAAAAAAAATATTTGATGATGGAAATGTCAAGAGTAGGAATAATCGGCGTGCGTGCATGAGAAGATGTATGAATGTAGAGGAAGCGAGGTAAGTTTGCAAATACTTTTGTAAAATGGCAACAATAAAGATTTTAGCTCTTTAACTTCACAAACATCAAAAGATGGAAGAATCGAAGGAATATAGATGTTAAAATATGAGCAGAATGGTGAATGTTACACAGTGTACAAAGAGGCCACTTAAACTAGCCAACGATAGGTCATAAGCCATGTGAATGCCTAGACTTCTATATTCCCTTCTCTAAAATGGTATTCATATCTGTTGTATTATGTTAAAAATGATGATCTTTTTTTTTTACTTGTGTTAAAATGTAGTTTTGCCTCCTTTACAAAAATAATGAAGTGGTTAGTAAATTTGAACTTGGTAAACATTACTAGGTACCTATTTAACTTTCAAAAATACCTGTTCTTATTATGTTAATTTTTAAAAAAATCACATTTTGAACAATGATTAATAATAAAAATAATGCGTCCTCACTGGGGAAATATAAATATTTTTACTAAAGCACCCGACTGCATTTTCTGTGCATAACAAAAGAAATATCATATTTCCACCTCAATCTCACGTGATAATAAAATATGTGTTCGTGTTTTGTTTTCGATTTATTTGATTCTGGAGTATAATTGTTACATCAATCTTGTAGAGAATCGAATAAATGTGATGTTCGAAGTACCTTTTGTGGGATTGTCTTCCACCTTTGTCTCGTGTGACACGAGTCATGGATTATTCTTTAATAAAATCTGTCAATCTTTCAAATTGCTACATCGAGAAATAATATATCTATCGCCCAACAGTTTCCCTTTTTATTTTTGCGACGTTTACTTTAAGTAATTACCTGTCTAGATTTTATATTGATTATATATTTATCGTTTTGCCTTGTTATATTAGACGGTTTTTGTGAAATTTTTAGTCTTTAAAAATGTCAAATTAAATATAATAATACAGATATCGCTAGCCTCAAGCAACAGTGAAATATCTCGGAAGAACTTATTTTGAGATGTGGAAAGGGTCTGACTGAATTGAATTATTTGAAGTAGATTATGAAAACTATACTTTAACATAAGTTAAAAATCTAATCTATCTAACTTAAATATTTTATTATTTTAAAACACTATTTTTTTATTTATTAACATATCTGCGAGTGTATCTTAATTGTGTGTATCGGCCTCGGGGTGTAATGGCCAGCTACCATTTAAGAAGTCTCAGGTTCAATTCCCGACATGATTGATATCAAATATTTATTTAAAAGGGTGTTTTCACACCAGAATATTTCATATTGCCTGGGCTGGTACCTGGAGAGTAAGACTGATCATCTTATCTTCACGTAAAGAAAACAATTATCAACATACACTGCCATTGGTGTACCAATGCAGTGCTCTATGCACCATTAGGTGCGGAAAGGGAATGACGATGATAAACTTATAATTAGAAATCAAACACTGATTTGAGTCTACTGAACACTTTATTTTATTTCTACAAATATAAACATATAAAAATAAAAACTTCGTGACAATTGTTTCGCCTTATTAGGGCATTTTCAAATGAATGTCATTCGTTTTATTTTTATATGTTTATATTTGTAAAAATAAAATAAAGTGTTCAGTAGACTCAAATCAGTGTTTGATTTCTAATTATAAGTTTAAATATGGAGTTCTACAAAATAAACACCAAATTAATCAATAATGACGATGATGATGATGTATCTCAAAATTAGACATTTCTGGTTTATCTCGCCGTTGCTTTTGGCTAGCAATATGTCTTTCACTTATGAACAGATTTGTTTTGTAAGCAATTAAGAGTAAAGACATCTTAATTATGGAAATTAATTATTGATTAATAATTGTAACAATAGTACAAACTAACATTAAAATTCAGTTTAACGAAAAAAAAAATTGTTTATGGCTTTATTTTAATTCTCGCTTTTAAATTTAATTGTTGAACACTAAAGCAGGAAATGTACAGAGTATTTCGTTGCCAGTTTTTATGCCAGCTTAAATTTTGGCCAATAATTAAGTTTTGCGTTGAATTACTAATGTAAAACCATTTTTTTTGGCCTTGTTATAGACCTTGTTAAGGAAGGAATACATTTTTAATTAATCGGAGATCATTTGAAAGAATTTTTGATATCAAAAATGTTTTTTATTTTTTAAATCTTGATTCTAAAAAAAACTGTCGCATTTTATGTTTAATAAGACTAAACGCGCTATGTCATAGTGAACATATAGGAAAACTTGTTTCAAAGATTGTGAAAACCTGCATATGTATTGTTTTTATTTGATATCAATTAATTTTTTAAAAGACTTGATATTTTTTCTAAGTAAATTGTTTTTCACGCGGATGTATTTTGACATTTTAGTAAAAAACTTCTGAAACTTCAATAAAATCCCTTAAATGAAAGTCAGAGTCAAATTGTATCTTAAAGCGTCCTTCTTCCGTAGGGCTGCTACGGAATCTGTTTATTCGTAGGGTGAGTTTTCTCCTTGACTTTATCTGCCGAGTCATGCTTTGTACGATTTATAAACGTCCAAACCAAAAGGCCGGCCTCTAACGAGCTATCCAGATTAATCTAGAAGCTTCGAATCCTCCCTGATAGCATCTCCATACCGTGTAGACTTACTTGTATTGATTGGGTTATGCGCTGTACAGTTTTTATCCCCATTTTTCATTATAACCTGCCGACCTTTTTCACTTAAAAGTTACTTTGGGTGATGTTATTTCGGGGAGCGCAATTTTTCTCGTCCTACATTGCCTTTGGACCCGCCTTACGCTTACATACACAGAGATTAATTGCATTTTTTGACACAATTTAGTGTTATTTTGATTATAAATAATTCATTCAGACTTTATTTTTTTCCTATGTTTAGAAAAAAAACAAAATCGTTAAAACCTACCTCTTTTGAATTTTTTAAAAATTATTGTTAAATTAAAAAAATAAGTTGCCAACGCATTATATTAGATGTCAATTTAGAACGGAGGAACGAACATTCCACAGGTATCGATAAATTAAACTTGGCTTTTTTACGATTAAAAAATAAACTGTACTAATTTTTTTTGTCGATTTCTTCTAAAATAATTTCTTTAGTATTTTAATAGTACCTACATATAAAAGTGCCATAGGAGTAAGTTAATTAACTTATGGGGTTCATAGTCAATAATCGAAGACACACGCGTGCTAAAAAGTTTCACCTGAATTAGTGTGATGACCGAAGAACGCAATGTTTATCATTTTCTATAGAATCCAATATCATATTTAATGAAATCGGGATCATCGTTCTGTAGTACATTCACATCGTCTCTACCATGAAGAAATGAACTACAAAGGAACGTCGCCTATAAAGAGACCTCAGGGCGTGTCACTCAATTCCAGTATGTAGTTCAAGTGCAGTCTCTTCAACCCATCATCGCCGCTACGCTCGCGCTACACAACCCAGTGCTGTATCTTATTCGCCACGTAATAAATACGCATTAAACAGCAACCTCGTGTCTTCTGTCAATCTCTAACTGGGGTAGGAACTCCAAACCTCAACCACCAAAATCCTACATAATTAATAAAAAAAAATCCATGCTTAAGGTCTCTAGTTCCATTCCCTTCGGGTTGGACGTAAAACATATGTTTTAAATGTGGTTCCTCACTGCAATATTTATTTTTTCCTAAATAAAGGTGATCACCTTACCTGTCGTGTAAAAAAATAATCTAGAAAGACTGCAGTTCCACTACCAATGCAGTACCATATGCACTTCTGAGTGCAAAAAGGGAAAATAAAATGAATAAAATAAAACGATTCGAGAATATTAATTCATTGATCAAAATATTTACGTTTGTCATACGAACGAATCCCTATCTATCTAAGATACAATCATTCAATGCATCTCAAATAATTTGATTTTAAAACAAAACAAGCTTCCCTGCCAAGTTTGACTATACCCAATTAGTAATTTTAATTCTCTCTCAACAAAATTACGAATGTTTTAAAAAATAATTAATGAAAATGTCTAATGAATACAAAATGGGTCCGGTAGAAAAAAGAAATTCTCTCAATTTTGTTTCAAAATCCCTAATCAATGTATTTTTTACTTAGGCAAATAATGCCCCTGCCAATACCAGGCGATTAATTCCGTTCTTGGACTTATAAATTGACATTTACTCAAAAGATCTTGATAACGGCTCATTAGACTTGTTATATATGTGCTAAAACTGTTTCCAGAACAAAGTTGTGTAGTGGAATTCTCAAATTCTTTGAAAAAGTTCACGCAATATTTTGTTGCATAATTACCGAAAAGTGATCGTTATAATGATTTTAAAAATCTTTGGAACGATGGCGGTGTTATTTTAATACTAGCATTCAATTCAATATTTTTTTCAATAAAATCATAATTTCCCTTTCCGCACCCAATGGTGCATAGGGCATTGCATTGGAAAACAAAATGCAATGTATTACGCTTCGGGTGCCTGTCCAGAACAATGTAATACTGCCGTTTAAACAATGTTTTATTGGAATAAATCTAAATTACAATAGTTAAATGTGCAACTTATTTTGTACAAGAAATATCTATAAAAATAACAAACAAATGAAAATCTATATTTTCTGTGTAGTTCTATAATTTAATATATTCTGAATGTATTATGAAGTAATAGGGGAACGGACGCAGCTATCTCCGGTGACAACTGTCATCAAGCGGAGGCGATACGGTTGGCTTGGCCATGTGCTGCGGATGCCTCCTGAGAGCTTTTACCACGCTTGTCTACTTTACAAGACATCGGGTTTTCGACGTCATGGACGTCCACTGCTGACTGTTCGTCGGCAGTTCGCGTCAGAACTACGGCACGCGAACCTGACTTGGGAGGATGCACACAAGCTGGCAGCCGACAAAGATTCTTGGAGGATCTTTGTGGACACCATATGCTTCAATTAGGGAGCGGACATGGAATAAAAATAATATAATAAATAATAATATGTATTATGAATCTAGAATTGCATCGACGAATATCTATTATCCAAACTGTATTTTTTTAATTACCTTAAAAAATAAAATAAATAAAAATGTAAATCATTTCTTAAAGCACGATTGTTTATTTACATTTCCCTCACTAAATACAATTTTACAAATGTATTTAACGGGGTTTATAAAGTTTTTCGTTTCGTTCGCGTGGGAATAAGGTTAGAGGTAACAAATGATCTCAAAATCTTATTCTAGTGACTTACAATTTACCTCAATTTCACGCGAGTGACTCCCTTAACCTGTGAACAACGGAAAGTTCGCCAAGTTCCCTTAAATGGCTTTAATGCCTTTACATTTGGAGAAATAGATGCGACAACTTAGGCGATAGAAAAGCGGTGGATTTTAACTTGGATAAGTAATTAGACGTCTTCTGCGCAACGATGTGTCTTTGTTAGGCGTTTTGACGTTACTTCTGTCTTGCGTTTATATAAAACAATTAAATTAAAATACAAGTACGTACTTCGTAATTTACTAATTGTAATATTCGGCTATTTCTTCATATTATACAATATATAATTAGTTTTGAAGTGTCTCTTAGGTATGATTTTTTTTTTATTAAAAAAAAACTGTAAATAAGCAAACAAAACCTTAAAATACTACTTACATGGAGAAAAATTATATATAATGTACTTCATAACTACCTAATTTATAACTCTATTTTTTTTTTTTCAATTACTCAGATAATAACTTTTTGCCTATCAAAATGCCCACTCAAGAAACGTGTAAAAACAGGTATTTTATACAGAATAAAAATTCTCAAAAAACGTATTTTTAAAAATATTAGCTGTTAAATGTGTCCGTTTTTTTTTCAATTTAAAAATGAACACCAAAAATAAAACAAAATTACAATCTTTTGAGTTTGTCTAAATTTTTGTTGACAAAAGACTGGATTTTCACCCCCTACAAAGTTATTAAGATTAACAAATTACAACGGAGAGTCGGGTACATCTTGAAACCGGCAAACGTAGAAAAGTCGGTAAATTGTTATATTCAAATATTCAACAACGTTTAGTAAAATATTTGACCACAAAGTGAGCTCTTTAAATATTAGTAATATTTATTTTTATTAAAATCTATACACAGTGTGTAAAGTGGCCACTTAAACCAGCCAATGCCTAGACTTCCATATTCCCTTCTCAATAATGTTTTCCCTCTCTGTTAAAATAGATTTAAATATGAATAACTCCCTAGGGAGGAAATCCAGCCAGTCTGCAAGCATTTGGACATACTCAAACATTGTTGCATTTTTTTTTTAAAGTGCCTTTTACAATATTAATAGAACAATTTACTGAATTCAGTTAGATATACAAAAATAAAAACAATATCAAAATATGGGTATAAAAAAATATAATAATAACAAGAAAAGTATTATATATTTATACACTTATAAATGTATGTAATATATGTCCGCATACATAAGATACAAAAAAAGCCAATATGTATTGAACATAAAAGGAGTTAACACCAGATCATTAGCATAAGTATCTTTTGCAAATTAATCGTTAATCGTTACTATAGAACATCATAAAATATTTATAAAGTGATGATTGGAATTCACAGAGACTTGAGTTAAAAATGTCGAAATAAGAGGTACATTCATTTCCTAGTCTGTGTATACGCGGTATAGGTGAGTGACAAAAATGGTTGGTTTGAGAAGAGTGCCAATAATAAATATTAGTATTTTTCTAGTTCTACGTGTTGGTTATTAATATTTATTAAATCCAGGATTTCGCAACAATCGAACGAATAAATCGTGATTATATTTATTTAACACCTTAAAAGTATTATTGATCCATTGCGTCGTATGTTTTTGCGCGTTAATTTAAGGTACGCATTTCCCGAGGTAACCCTTTGTGTTTTAAACGCGCCCATTAATCTTCTCGCGTCTTAATTTCACCGAAAACTTGTACAACATCAATCCTTGTTTCATGTGAAATGCATATTTTCCTTACATTTCCTTCGTATGCAATTTGGTATGGCCCCGCTCCCACAATAACTCCTGCTAAATCGTTGAATATTCAAAACAAGTCTATGTTCATTTCTATACACCTACAGCCCCTCTCCGAGCTTTTGTTTGTTCCACCTACCGAGCGGAATAATTAAGGGTAACCTACGTTTTGGACCACCGTAACTTCACATTATTTCTTTTAAATTCAGTTCTGCTTCTGACTTATTTGCATTCCGCATACTTTATTCCAGCATTTTCGCTGTTTTTGTTCCCGATTCCTTTGATACTCAACCTGGTTTACTCTGATCAGAGTTTTTGAGATGGTTATTAAATAAGTCTGAAGTGAGTCCTTGAAAGTATCTCATCATTTCTTTCTTTGATGTCCTATATTTCGCGTTCTCGGAACTCCATTTTTTCCTTATTCAACTGTTTCTCATTTTTGTACTTTCTCGTATAATACACGTTTAAAATTTTAACGACCAGAATAATTTATCGATTTGTAAAATATAAATATGCAATGTATTGTGGTTAATAAAAAAAAACAAACCTCACTCAAAATCGAGACTCAAAGATCCAAGTACGGAGAGCTAACATTTTTGGAATTGATGTCATAAAAACTACGATATCATTTGAACGTAGTTATGCGCAGAAAACAGCCAGCCATAGAAAAGTAAAACTGAGATAATAGCACCTTTGTGAAAAGAGTGAATGAACAAATCTCCACAACAGTTGAAATGTTTTTGACTTTAACAAATGATAGACAAAGGATGTATTAGTTTTTTTTTACATTACGCACAAGAATTGAATGATTTATTTGACCAGTTTTAATGATTTTCAAAATTCGTTAAGATTTTCTAGTGCTTTGGGTGTTTTCTGGAAATTGAGGAATGCCGTTTCTGTGATGGACACCATTTTCAGAAGGTGATTAAAACAATTTTTTGGATGAAAGCAGTCTGGCTGTTTTTAGCGGGACATATAATTGACCTTACTGCACCCGATAACATCAATATCTCATTTTTTCAAAATTGTAAACTGGCTGCTTTCTGCATAACTACGTTCATTTTTCATTTGACTGTTTACCTTTTAACTTTAATTGTTATATAATATAAACGTTTTATTAAATGTGGTGGGATTGCCAGGCTAAGGAAGGTGTTGACTCCATTTTTAATCCATACTGGTCGGCGGTAGTCAGAGAAATTGTTGTCCGATGTAGAAGGACGTAAGCTGATTTCTTGTTTTACTAATAATGGCTTCGGACTTAGGATATAGAGATTTTGGTATTATTTATGTTTTTATTGTATATTTATTGTTTACTTTTAAGACTGAAAAAGCACACATAATAATAAAACTGTAATTACTTTTTAATATTATTATAAAATACATTATTTACTGCCTTAGAACGGGAAAGCTATCCCCAGTTAGGCAGTTTAGATGAACCACCAGCAAAAAAATAAATAAATATGTTTACTTTTACACCTTAATTAATTAGTTGTATAAATAATTCATTGTAAATTTCTGTAATAAATATGTTAAAAAAAAAAAAAATGCTCTTTTAATACAGTAAGTAAATTAATCTGGCAAACTAATAGTTAAACTATGTATTGTTAACAAACTATTTTTTCATTAAAACAAATGATCTCATTTCGTGTATTTTGAATACAACTTGATAATTTGAATCTTATTCGATGATGTTTTTTCCAACCATCTGCATTCTAATATTTCAAAAGGAAATGTTAAGTAAGTATCTGCGAGTGGCCATAGTGGCGAGCGTTTTGCGGTGCGGCGCCTCGTCGCGCCCGCGCGGTCGCTGTGGACACTACTCTTGTTACCATATATTTGCGTTCACCGCGCCTGTGCCGCGTCGCAAAACGCTGGCCTCTATGGCCGAGCATTCTTAATTCCAAAAATATACAAAAGGACCCAATGAAAAATTCCTAAAGTTTTCATACATAACTTCCACAATCAATGTTGATTCTGAAAATGAGCATGTGTTTAACTACAATATTTTAAGTTTGTTCAAATTCCTACAAAAGACTGGATTTCACCCCCAAGGGGGTCATTAAGATTAACAAACTACAACAGGTGTGTATGGAGAACACTTAAGAGAAGGAAATATGCAAAATGGTGAATGTTACACAGTGTGTAAAGTGGCCATTCAAACCAGCCAACGGCAGGTCGTAAGCCCTGTAAATGCCTAGACTTATATCTTTCATTCTCTAAAGATTTTCCATACCTGTTGTAGTTTGTTACTGTGTTTATCTTTTTTTTGTGAGGCTTGCTGTACACAGGTTACTATGAAATGCGAATAAGTAATGAGTCACCTGAATTATTAATTAATTATTCACGTTGAAGAACATAATGACTTTTAAAAAACGTAGTAAATGTACTTTATACAGGATACCTTTGTGATGAAAACTTTAATAAACGAACCACATTAACTTCTCGACTCCTGAAACTCAACAAGTTATTTTCACGTCATATTCTGTACCCACCGAAAATCAGAAGAAAAAAGACCGGTACCCAATAAACGATCTTCCTTTTTCTTTTTATTCAAACTTTACATTTGCATTTCAAGTAAAATCATTTATTTATTTTATTTGTTTTATTTGTTACTATAAATCTTTAGGTATGCTGCTATTGTGCAGTTATAATACATATAAATATATTAAAATATATGTCACTTGATTTTTTTTATAAATAAATATATGCCATTTTTATAAAAGAAAAAAATTTGGAAACATTTCTAAAAGCTGTTTTTTTATTTTTTTTATTTTATTCAGAAAACATACAGTCATACATAATAAGTATTAAAAACAACAATTTTTAACATAAAAAGACCAATTAAGTTTTCATAAATTAAGCAAAAAAATAAACATTAAATGTGACAAAAAAATTAAATAAATATGAATTTCAAGTGAGAAAATAATAATTGTTAACATTTGCGTTTTCCATGGAGGTAATAAATTAAAATAAATAAAAATACATAGTATACACTCCGAGCCATCCACGCACACACATGAACGCACATATAAAACATACATATACATTACATGCGGCACATATACATAGCATTAACCACTCAAGATGCACATTCAGAAACTATCCCAAATAATCGACCCCATGAAGAAATTTTCTGTTAAAATGCAACGTGCGGTTAAAAATGTGTACATCAATACCGAGTCCATTATAATTTCCACAGGTACGTCTAATGAATGAATTCGAGGTATAATTGTTTTTACAGGGTACATATATAAGGGGATTTAATCTGGTATAGCGAAGAGGACAACGGAAACCAATATTTTGTAAAAGATACGGCGAATCTTATTTACGATTATTATTTAGAATATTTAAAAATAAACAATATTTTGAGTTTGTCCAAATTTTTGTAGACAAGGACTGGATTCAACTCCCTAGGGAGCTGTTTATATTAAGATATTACAACAGAGATGAAGAATATTTAAGAGAAGGTAATATAGAAGTCCGGGCATCTACAGGGCTTATGACCTGTCAATGGCTTGTTTAAGTGGCCACTTTACACACTGTGTAACATTCACCATTCTGCCTATATTTGAACATCTATATTCCTTCAATTCTTTCATCGGGAACGTGAGACGAGGAAGACCAAGAAAGACTTGGCATTATCAGATAAATCAAAGTCCGGTCATGTCAAAAGCAGGCAGAACCGAAGGGCATGTATGACAAGATGTATGAATGTGGAAGAAGCTAGGAATATATGGCAGGATAGACGTGTGTGGCGGTCCATTCTCTCTGCCTACCCTTACGGGAAAACGGCGTGATGGTAGTAGTAGTGCAATTGCATTACATCTATTCTCCCCAAACTCCCTCGAGTCACTGTGCGGTAACCTGAGGTTCGGAAAAGATCGCCTGATAATCACTGTCTCTTTTCATTCTCTTTGCCTTCACCTACAGAGAAATGGCAAGATGGTAGTAGTAGTAGTAAAAGGGGGCTAGATTTCTTACCGTCCATGCGCTCTGTAGCTGCGAGAGGTGCTGTAATCTAGCTCCCATTTAATATTGAAGTCGATCATAATATCAAAACTGGTAACCAGAACCCCAACCGTTTATGCATTCCGTAGCTGCAAGACGTGTTGGGATATTCATTTTACAGCGCCCTTGCGGTGATTTTTACAAAAATGACGCTATATAAATTATTCAAATTATATATTCGTAAGATCAGCCTTGCGCTTTAGTTTTCATCCGATAACTAATTAATATTTCAATAAGTTAAGATTGTAAATTCAGAACAACACCCAGATTCATATAATATTATTTGTAAAAGCAATTTACTGTTTTGTTAAACGCTAGGACGCAACAGATTATACCAATGTGTTTTTATCCCTTGTAAGGGTGGTAGATTTTTTATTGTTTGACCCCTAGTTATTCAAACCTCAAACCCCTAACCTTCATGTAAGGACGCAACCTAAACCTAGCTACTGGTTCCGCTAACCATGTTTTAATGCTTTGTATTTTGTGAAAATCAAATTATTATTTACTACTCGTCTTGTTGTACCTTATAATACATAATAATGTGTATATATCTTGATAAGTAGGTAACATATATGAAATGCATCCTTATATTTTAATAAACAACCACATTTTTTTTAGGTTTATTTCAACAGAAATATAGAACCCTTATAAAATAGAATGTGGACATCTAGGCATTCAGAATCTATAAGTGTTCTTTATTCGATAACTACTCTAAAGCTTATAGTAGATGTGTATTAATAAGCGTGTTCGCTTACCAAGCCTGAGGTTCCGGGCTCAATTTCCGGCTGGTAAAAAGTTAAATATTTGTTTTAAACGTTGTTTTACTCTGCAATATTAAATTATCCCTGGGCATTGGCCCGTGAAGTGTTAGACTGATCACCTTTCCTTCATGTAACAGATCATTGAACTTAGCAGTAGTTTATGCTCCAATGTGGTGCCCTATGCACCAATGGGTTCTGATAAGGATATTATGATGATTTGATACATTTGAGTGTATTTTTGCCTGCCATGAGATTTTGGATTCATCTTCAATATATTAAAACAATAAACAAAATAATCAAAACAATATACAAAATAATAATACAAAAATATAAATAATAACAATCATAATAAAAAAATATAAATAATAAAAATTTATACATGCTTAAAAATGGAATGCAAAAAAGGTATATAATAATACGTATGACATTGATGATATACACATATACGTATTTGAATAATAATTCAGACAGCGGCGATTTCTTTATTTCTTGTGTTAACACTACGTAAATTCCTTTTTAAGTCATTGATAGTTTAGTGCATGTACCTACATTTTTTTTTTAAAATGTGTAACAATAATGATTGAGTCGCGCTGCTGTCGGTACACAAAATCAGTACCCCGTGCATTATGCGATGGAGAGGTTCTGGGGGGCGAAGCACCTACCTGAACTTTCCCTTCCACCGACCAGATGAGCCAAGTAAAGCATGAGACTATTAAAACCTTTTAACAAAACAAATCACCTCAATCCCACGTGCCCTATGCACTACACGAATCCTTGAATAAAACACATTTTCTAATCAGCGTTTGTTTATTATAATATTCTATAAATATAAACTCCGATTGAGACAAAAAATATGGGAACGATGTATCAAAATTGTAAATCTATAATACAATATGTTCTTTATTTATTTATTAACGGACATTGTCCATGTATCTTTACTGAGATAACACACGGTAGGAACAATAGATATAAATGTTTATAAATATTTGCTTCCTAATGAGGCATTACAATGTAGGAACAATATATAAAGTTTATTGCTTTTTTGAATATCAACAGTACAAAAATATAATATCTTAACATGAAATGCAACAAAACCAGTATGTTTTATGAATGTTAAAAGTACTAAAATGTATTATTTCAATCTGAATCGAAACAGAACTAGCATGTTATCAATATTAAAAATAAAAAAAATTTTTTTTTTCAATGTGAATTAAAACGAAAGCAGTATGTTATGAAGAACCTATCTGCTAACATAAATTTGTTACAATTTTTTATTATTATGTTTACATATTTAAACAAAAATAAAACAAAACTCAAAGTAAAGTAAATAGTAAATCCAAGTCTAGATCTATTTATGGCGGTGTATAATAGTTTAGTCTTTATAAACTTAATAATTTAGTAACAAAAAGCCAAATGAGATTAACTCATATTGTTTGTGAAAATCGAGAAACAAAATTTCATCGACAAACGGGGTGCACACCCAAAAAAAATGTGATGAAGTACCTGTCTAGATATACTCGTCACAACCACTAGCGTAAATATATGAAATATTGATGACAATATTTTTATCTGCAATATATAATTGAAATATCGTATTCACCATAACTTTTTAAAAGTATTTTCTTATTTTGTTCTCTAAGCTCCTTCAAAAATTTGAACCAGCGAATTATTTTTGAAAGGATTCTCTTTACATTATCCTTACAAAGGAACTGAGTATTTTTATTGTATAAAACATATCTGGAAATGTACGTTTTACAGCAGTTTTTACGTCTGCACTTATGTGTGATTTATTGACTGAGGCTATTTCCATTAGTGTGAAAGTATCGCTACATTTTATGCCGTCATATATTTTTCAGTTAAGTATAAATAAACCTTTTGGCAAGACTTTTATTAAATTGTTTATAAAATTAAATAAATTCGTCGTTCTGAAAACATGGCGAGTTTTGATTAATTCTTCTTTCACATTTCTAAAGGTATTTTCCCAAATTAACTTGCTTTGCACACATTCAGTATTGTGCAAATAAATAAGGACACTAAGCAAATCCTATTTTTTTTTAAGAGCTGTGAAGGATATCCGGTTTGCTTACCGTAAACGAACCAATCGGGAGAACTGACAGAGTAGAACCTCTGACGTCACACGCGGAATTATTTCAGAAATACAAAACTTTAAAAAAAATTGGTTCAGGTTTTATTTTATTAACAAATAAATAATAATAAACAAAAATACTGAACTTCCTCATTCAATTGCGAGAAATGTAAGATCGAGAAAAAAAGAAAAATGATATCTGAAATTTATTTACACTTTTCTGAATAGTATAACTCTATAAATAAAAAAGTTTCTTCGTAGCTCATACTCAGGCCACTATCATGTCAAAAACAAATGAAAAATATGTGAATAATTGCACTCAATTGCGTGCGCCCTCTACTCTTATTATTATGAATATTTTTATTATTAATATTATTATTATTATTATTTTTATTATTATTATTATTTGATTATCATTATTATTATTATTATTATTATTATTATTATTATTATCATTATTATTATTTATTTATTTTTTATTATTTTTTTTATTATCATTATTATTATTATTATCATTATTTTTATTTTTATTATTATTTTTTTTATTATTATTATTATTAAAGATATCTTATATAACGCCATTTTCGTAATAAAATACCTCAGGGGCGCTTTACAAAGTTATTCTATTTGTACAAACAAAAAATAATATTTTAATCTTTTCAAAACAATTTATTTTGTTATCTCGAACTACGAATTTATTCAAATGATTTTGATAAAAAGTGGGTTTTAAGATTTTTCCGAAACATCACTTCACTTGTACAGATTCTTATTTCTGCTGGTACGCTAGTTTGTAGCGTACTGCAAGATGGACGAACTTGTTGGCGCTTCGACAATTCGCTTAACCGGTACTCTTTGAAATCTGTGTTGAAAAACCGACAATATTCCTGTAGCTCGCCAGCCTATTTAACATCCCGTGTACAGCTATGCCAGTCGCATATACACTCCACTGTCGTTTGCCAATACGTATTTGCCAGCGTACAGGTGAACGCATTGCCCAACATGTGGAGCTGTTTTAATTCGACCGCAAAAAAAAACATTTTTCATTTCAGTTTCATTTATCATTATTTATGTACATATTTTATTTTATATTGACATTTCATTATTAAAAATATTTCAATCGTATGGTCACTTGTTAAAATACTGTACCTACTTTCACACAATTTCCCCAATCTTCAATGTTCAGGCACCCGATCTTCAGGAGTTTCAGTGTAGCCGAAATACCGATCACGTGGTACATTTAAGGTTGAATCACAAAACCAGTTTATCTCTCTAACCCCAACATCCTCGCTAACTCCAACCAACCGACAAATATTACAAAGCCTTAATCCTCGGTACAAGTCTCGTCTGTTATCATTTCTGTACTAAACTTGGTTCGCAGTTGATGCCTTGCTTGTAGTTTATATGCAGTTTATGGTGTGGATGGTTTTAAATCCGTTCTCAGACGGCCCACACTTATACAAATTTGCGTCTGTAACAATATACTATGCACATAGCATAGTAATTTTACTATTCCTTTCACATTTTCTGATAATCTTTTTTACTTTAGAACTGCGTTTATCCATTATAATATTTTATTAAATACAATTTTGGTTACCCACTAAGTCTTTTCTTAACGATTAACAAATTACAACAGGGATGGAGAATACCATAAAGTAGGGAATATGGAAGTCTAGGCATTTACAGGGCTTATGACTTGTCATTGGCTGGTTTAAGTGGCCACTTAAACCAGCCACACATTGTGTAACATTCACCATTTTGCCTATGTTTGAACATCCATATTTCTTAAATTCAACCATTTGTTGATTTTAGTGAAGTCAAAGAGCTGAAACCTTTATTGTTGAGAAGATATTCATTTGACTGAATTATTTCACATACTAGGCAACGCCTGAAAACAATTTTTCCCATTTTTAAACTTCTTCTAGGACCAGTTGGTTTCATTACAATATTTGAGTTTGTCCAAATGCTCGCAGACAAAAGACTGGATTTCACCCCCTCGGGAGTCATTAAGATTAAATTAATTACAACTTTTCTTTACGAGACTTTTAGGTGGAATACATTTTTTAAATTAGTTGTTTTACACACATACCGACAATGGACCACCTCGCTATCACCACTGCCCATATCTCCCACGAGTACAATAAACATATATATCAAAAGTAAAAAAGAAATTAATAATGAAATAATATTACTTTTAAGGGCGTTGTACCTTGTCCCAGAGCCACATCGACACGGCTCTTGAAAACCCCCCTATATTGGTTGTATTTCCCTTATAAGTGAAGGTAGTTTATTCAATATTTTTACTGTGGTAGAGTAGTGATAGCGCTGGGCCAAAGTGGTGCTTAGTTAAACATGCATATGTAATCAATTTTATTTTAATAACATCTTATTATTGTCATTCAACCCAACTTTTTTTTTTAAGTTCAACCTTCAATTTTAATATGATCGTGTTTAGTTTTGGCATCTTTACCTTTTATTATAAAATAAGAAGCGTTAATAAAAATTTACTACATGTACGTAATAAATTCACGACTCATATATAACACAAGTCCAGAGAACGCGTGCTTGAATTAAAACATTACTTATGGATTTGCGGATTATCTTGTATTATGGTATATTTCATTTATTTAATATGAGTCGGTTTGGCGGTAAAATGGATGTTTTCTTTCCTTAATAAATGTAAACATAAATCCTCTTACATCGCTTCACAGAAGGTTTCGCCACCAGTCACTTACAAAGATATATGTGTATTAAATAAACAGAGCTTTCAACTTTGCTAAATTATTAATTTCGTGCACGCAAAAATGTTGTATCATTCTTCAAACGTATCAATTTCTTTTCGTCTACAAACTGCGACGCTTAAATTAATAATGTTATTTTGTAACTTCGTGTAGACTTTTGATAATGCAATATTGTTATTTCCGCGAAGATTCAGCTTTCGAATTTGCGTAAATTGTTACCTAAAAATTATCTACGACTTTTTTACTTCCCGTCTTAAAAAAAAATCCTGCCTACGTTATAAATGTTTGCACTCGTGTGCAAAAGCTTATTTCATTTTACACGTCTATTATTCCGCAACTTTATTAAAATAATCATAAAGGAAACCGCAAAAAAAATCAAGGTGATTTATACAGGCCTCATAACGCTAGAAAGTCTTGTTACCCATTTATTCATATGACATTTCCCTTTTTTCTCCCTCAGGAAAATGAAAATATAGTCTTATTCTATCAAGAAAAACATACGGATTAATCGAAATGTTCGTGAAGAAAAAACGAAAAGTATTATCCCAGTACGCTCTGACCCAAATATTTTGCGGACACATAAATATGGGATGAAAAGTGTCTTCAGTGTAAACCTTTGTGTTGGAAATGAAACATTTATTTGTACCTGAAATGTGACATTTGAATTAATTAATGTGCTTAGCGTTTTACCCAACTTATTTATTGTCCTTTTTTGCTTGTAAATTTAATTAAAGAGAGTGTTCAGCTAACAAATTAAGTCTCGTAAAACTCGTGTAAGATAATTAGTATAATCGTCGATCTTCCAAAGATTTTTTCAATAAATTATTTTAAATAAACTGCCAGCGAACGTAAATGTTTGTTGAAGCGGGTGTAAAGCAAGAAAACTGTCGGCAAGGATAGAAGCAACAAGGGCGGGGGCTGGCGGTACCAACAATGGCTCCAGAACTGGATCTTCGTACTATGAACCTCAAGCTGGCGGCAGTCGCAGCTCCCCGGCACAATTCCCGCTAACTGACGTGGGTTTCACACCGAGACTACAATCTGGACTAAAGTCTGATAGTTCTAGACCTGGCTCTAGATCTTCACTCAGACAAGAAACTAAGCGGAGTCCGTCGAGAGTTGCCTTCGCTGAAGGCTCCAAGTATGGCCCCGAATCAATCAGCATCTACGAAAACGTCAAACCGACCAATAGCCAAAACAAAGGTACCAATACGCACAGCCAAAATATCCGAATCGTCTCTACAAACACCAGCTCCAGCAGATCTGACAATCTCAGAATCTCCAATACGCACATTCCAATCCGAATCATCAATACACACCCCACCTCAACCAGATCTGACATTCCTAGAACCACTCACTTTAGGAATAGTTCAGGAACTGACGATGATAATGGATTTCTCTCCGGTGGCACTAGCGCCAGGTTCAGTTCTGATGACGGTAGGGTCTACCTGGATGACGGTCAAGAGTCAAATCCTGGGCGTCGCACGTGGCCTGGAAGAGCCCGCCCCCCTTCTGTTATAGCCCCCGCCCTCCACCCAGCAAGATCCTGCGAAGACAACAGATTTCTACACCTGAACTTTGCTCTGCTCGTTGACTTGAAGTGGTTTGAGAAGGTAAATATATATTTTTTTTTAATTTGATTTTTTTTGGATTGTTTTAATTTTCAGCATCTCTTAACAACATTTTATTTTTTATTATTACAATACACTAATTGGTTTATTGTGAATGCGCATAATTGAATGAAACTTCTGTTACCTCTTTATTCTTTTTTTTTAAGCGCTCTCTTTATCCCCACCTACAATTCCTCCTTTTTTTCCTTGCGGCTTGACTGTGGAATCATCTTCTTTTTTTTGCAATTGAAGAATTCTCCTAAGAGCGCAGTTGGTACTTATCAATGTCATGCTTATAATTGTAATGTTTGGTATGAATTCAGATAAAAGCTCTTTGTAGAATGTTCTTTGTACCATCAAAGGGATAAAGTGGTGGAAGCTTCACGAATAATACTAGCAACAAGCACTACAGTCACACAATGTCCGCCAATAAACAGATAATTACGCAACATTGACCAATTTGTCCCTTTAATGCTCGCATTGACGGCTGCTCGGAGGTTGTCTATTGTTCCTCCTTTTATGATGAACAATGTCTCTTCATACAAAACAGCGTGTCCATAAATCCGTCCTGCCCCGCTGTTAAATCGCTCGTTTCTCCCGCAACACTTTATTGTTTACTGTGTTAGTTTTATTTTGCTATTTTCTACAAAGTAGTCCGTGACGAAGAGTTTCCAACGTAAAAAAATGCGCTAAGTACAAAATTAAAACTACAAATTATTCTCATTTATTCTGTTAAAAATATAATAACGTAATAACTGTAACTAGACTGTCCCACGTTGAAAAATGACATACGGATTTTTTAAGACTTTTTAAACTTTTATCTCTCAAACGTTTTTTGCACCTAGAGTACCTACAGCATTTGTACACCAACCGCAGAGTATTTTTATCATTTTTCTTGAATGTTTTTCTCCCTGGCCCTCTATCCTGTTTCATCCAGGATAGGTCCTCTTTGTACAAAAGCGCCAGGACCTTCTGTTATGGGCTGTCATGACGGGAACATCTGCCTCTTCCTGGTTTAGTTGAGATATTGAATGCACTACTTACTGAATAGTCTTCATTTCTACGCATAACGTCACCATACCATCTCAGTCTGCTTTTATTCAGCTTTTCAGCTATCGGCGCCACTTTGAACGACCCTCTGATATACTGTCTGTGCGTGTTACATCACCTGCCCAGCCCTACATTTTTTTTTCAGTTGTATGCAGCTGTTGTTATTGTTGCCTTTCGGATGTATACCATTACTCTGCACCGTATAATATTGCAGGTTTTACGTGATTCCAATTGAGAGTATTATAATTGAAAAAGTGTGATTTTAGTTGGAATCAAATCCGGCTTGGACTGTAGATGATGGTGTATGTTTGAATACACTTGGTTCTAGGCAGAAAAGTTGACTACAGTAAAATCACGATCGCTAAACTTAGTATTTGATCAAACCCTGCCACTCCAATATGCGGTGACAGATATCGCCTTGTTTTTTTTGCCACAGTAAAGCCTCCAATAGCGCAGCCTTTTCCCATCAGCGGGCATGTCAGTAGGTGGCTGTCATCCTGGGTTGCGCCGCAGTCACACATGATATCATCGTCAGAGAGGTACAAGAGTCTCGTCTCAGTCTCGAGTTTCAAATTTGTGTTGACACTGGAAGTCCTAATTGTAACTCAATCATTTTCTATAAAAATAAAAGTGAATTGCTTAGTCTTACTTTAATTACCAGAATCGCAATCTAAAACATGTTTCAAATAAAAAAAAACGTTTTTATCTTACCAGGAAACGAAACCCAATGTGTAAATCTTAACAAGTTTACGTAAAACTAAAATTAAAAATAATTTCGCCTTGTGCCAGTTTTGCAGCGAGATAACACAGTACATTCCATATTCGATATCTGAAGACAAATTGGCTAGAGATCTAAAGTTATTCCGAAGCCCGTTAGTTGTTAGTGTTGCGCTTATTTTGCGATTTTCTCGAATTCTTTTTGTATACCTGGCAGTAAAAAAGGCCTTAAATTCGTGCCTTTTTGCATATTCAACACCCGTTTCTTCCCACAGTATACTTATACCTCCTTCTACGTTATGTTTTCCGAATAGCCCCGGGCAGTTATTTCTCTAAGTTTACCATTTCGTTGGCACCAACACCCTCTCAACTTCTAATAACCCACATTTCGTGAAACAGTTTCCATATTAGGGTCTTATGACGCCACAAGCCTCGATCCGTACAAAGTACAAAGTTTTCTGTCTAATTTCACAACATGTGATAAGGTTTACAAAATTATCAAATAATGACTTTTATATTAATTTGTCAAATCACATACGAATATTTTACCTACAACCTACAATAGTTTATTTACTCACTTCTTAAATGTGTCGTTAGGTATGAAATACGGTCACATCGATGCAAAACTTTATTTTGTATAAAAGGTTGCCTTGATTTGATTAATTTTGGTACCGAATGACACACATATTTTTTATATTCTTTTTTTTATACAATAGGTAGATACCTTTAAACCTCAAGGCATTTTATTAAAAAAATATCAGAAAACTAAGGGGATGGTAATTATGTACTTATCAGATATCTTGTAATTAAATTTTTCGTATTTTCACCGCCAGATTACGGAAGTTGTTTCGTAGTTTAATAAGCTCAGATGATTATCACTGGAATTATATTAAAATGCTATTGATTAACACATTGCTCAACAACCCAGAAAACCTGTTCCAGTCTTAAAATGCTGTATTTATTGAACACTCCTTTTATATATTCTTTCTTACAA